>NC_079211.1:53365397-53650397 GCF_029633865.1 Lampris incognitus | reverse complement strand
ATTCTGCGTATCCACCAACGAGCTGTATGTAACATTAGCTAAACAGCACCAAGCTTGCAGCATAGCACACTACAGCTTAGAGTTGTTTAGCTCCGTCATTTATCACCGAGTGTCGTGTTTTTGCAGACTGGAGTATTAACTAGCTAAGTTAAGATTGCTAACGTTAGCTAAATGTTAACGAGTTCTAACATTCACTGACTCTGCAGTAACTTAAGCTATGGGCTCTAGGTTTCTTTTTTTTCAGTTGAAAAAAATTTAACTTTTTGGGCTAAAGCGCAGGCAAGACTGCAGAGACGGGGAACGTTAGCACCATCTAACATTAGCTAGCTATCTTACTTAGCTAGTCAATCTGCAGTCTGCAAAAACACGACACGGTGCTAACGTGAGCTGTCTGTAGCCTAGACAGTCAACTAGCTTTCCCAGTGCGCTCTAATCAGCTGTAGCTTGTCGTAGCGTTAGCTAGTTAGACTGGGTTGGAGCATATCAATAATTCAGTTGTAAGATATTTATTCATTTAAATGGTTTAATTGGTATTAGGCAGTACACTAAGATAAACTGATACCATAGCCTACAACTTGTGATGATAATTAATACAGCTTTCTGTTTTGTTCTCTTTTTATTTTAGTACTAAGCAAAGGCGTGTGGATGAGTTCATCCTGAAGAGAGGCTCATGCACCCCTCAAATGGCTGGAGTCTTAACAGAGAGCATCCTCAACATGCTCGTCAATGACATGAGACCAATATCCATGGTTGAAGATGGGGGATTTAAGCAGATGGTCACCACATTCCATCCAGGTTACACCTTACCTTCCAGAACTCATTTTACTAAGCTTATGGAGGGAAAGTATGAAGCTACTTTTGGTAAGGTTAAAGATGCTCTTAAAGCAACCAAGAACAAGATTGCCCTGACAACTGATGCCTGGACCAGTGTCGCGACAGAGGCATATCTTGGCATCACCTGTCACTTTATAAGTGATGACTGGGAGCTCACTAGCTTCTGCCTTACAACCATGCCACTCGAAGAATGGCACACTGGACCCAACATTGCTGCATGGATTGAGCAGGCTGTGGAAAGGTTTGAGATCCCTCCAAGCAAGATTGTGGCAGTTGTTCATGACAATGGCTCCAATGTCGTACTGGCTGCAAACATCTTGCAGGAAAAACATGGGTGGGTGTCTATCCGCTGTGCAGGCCACACTTTACAGTTGGTGATCAATCGTGCACTGAAACACCCTCAGATCAGTAAAGCACTGGGAGCAGCGAGGTGTCTCGTCGAGCACTTGAAAAGGAGCGAACTGGCTTCAAGCAAGCTTAAGACAAAGCAGAAACAGATGGGGACCCCGGAACACAAACTTGTCCAAGATGTCTCTACCAGGTGGAACAGCACCTATTATATGGTGACTCGCATGCTGGAACAGAGATGGCCACTGACTGCGACTCTGTCTGACCCGGCAGTAACACAGAGAGGGAAACAATACCTAGACCTCAAAGCTGATCAGTGGACCCTGCTAGATGAACTGGTCAAAGCTCTCCAGGCCTTTGAATGTGCCACTGTCTACTTGAGTGGTGAAAGCTATGTGACAGTCTCCGCCCTGCCTCCACTAGTCAGAGGGCTTTTGAAGTCCACCCACACTGCCTATGATACAGCTCCTGTGCAGGCCTTCCAGGCGGCTGCTTCAGAGGAGACCACTGCACGCTGGTCAAGAGAGGTCACCATCACAGATGATGACCCAAGCAAACAGATCATTGCAGCTGCACTAGACCCACGATTTCGAAAACTGAAATTCCTGACACCAGAGGAGAGGTTCAGTGTTCAGAATAAAGTACAAGCTCTGGCCCCACAGTCCAAGGATGGGAGTACTGTGAATAACCAGCACACCAGTGGGAATGAAGAAGCCACAGCAGCATCAGCTGACAAGGATGCCACAGACTCAGCTGAGGGAACTACAAATAGGTCTGTTTCAGCTCTCGATTCACTGCTTGGATGTGACTCAACAGCCAGTGACAGTGAGACCAATGATGAACAGGATGCGCGCAACCAAGCGATCAGTAATGAAGTGCTGACGTACTTCGGAGAGCAGCCCCTCTCAAAGACAGAGTCCCCTGTCTTGGTGGAAATTGAATGAGGCAAAGTATCCAACCCTTGCATCACAAGCCAAATGGTTTTTGTGTATTCCAGCTACTTCTACTCCCTCTGAGCGTCTCTTCTCAGCAGCTGGGAACATCGCCTCAAAGAAGAGAGCCAGCCTCACTCCAGAGCACGTCGACATGCTCACGTTCCTGCACTGCAATTTAAAGTGTTTATGAACTGCAGGAGATCAGAGTAAGACACACATATACACACATACAGCTCCTCTCACTCACACACAGCAAACAAAAGACCTACAAGTCTGTCTGAGCTGACTCATTCTCCCCTCCTGTTGGAGATGGTGGAGCCTAGTGAGTGGATCCACGTCCCCCTCCTGGACCAGGTTAACAGCCCCATCAGAACCGCGGTGCTGGGGCAGAGGCTGCTATTTTGAGTTGCTTTTAAAACATTATTTGCGCATTATCTTTACGTTTTGACTTGCACTTTAATTTGTATTATTTAATTTATTTATTTTGTTTTTATTATGATTGATAATGCATTTACTTTCATTTGTATTATTTAATGTATTTATTTAGTTTTAATTATGATTGATGATGCATTTGATTAAACAAGTAGCTCCAAAACAAGTTCCAAATTCAAATGTTCCATGAGTTATTATTTTAATTCGCTATGGGATCATGTTATGTTAAGGCAGAGAGACACAGGGCGACATTCACAAGTGTGCAGACTTAAGCATGTGAGGTAAAACGTGCACTGGAGCCCGGAAGAGGATCCGCGCCCTCAGGAAGCAGAGATGGAGGGTGTGAAATAAATAATCGTTAGATTAGTCGACTAATCGAAACAATAATCGACAGATTAGTCGACTACCAAAATAATCGTTAGTTGCAGCCCTAAATATGCATGTATGTATATATATACACTACCGTTCAAAAGTTTGGGATCACCCAAACAATTTCGTGTTTTCCATGAAAAGTCACACTTATTCACCACCATATGTTGTGAAATGAATAGAAAATAGAGTCAAGACATTGACAAGGTTAGAAATAATGATTTTTATTTGAAATAAGATTTTTTTTACATCAAACTTTGCTTTCGTTAAAGAATCCTCCATTTGCAGCAATTACAGCATTGCAGACCTTTGGCATTCTAGCTGTTAATTTGTTGAGGTAATCTGGAGAAATTGCACCCCACGCTTCCAGAAGCAGCTCCCACAAGTTGGATTGGTTGGATGGGCACTTCTTTGAGCAGATTGAGTTTCTGGAGCATCACATTTGTGGGGTCAATTAAACGCTCAAAATGGCCAGAAAAAGAGAACTTTCATCTGAAACTCGACAGTCTATTCTTGTTCTTAGAAATGAAGGCTATTCCATGCGAGAAATTGCTAAGAAATTGAAGATTTCCTACACCGGTGTGTACTACTCCCTTCAGAGGACAGCACAAACAGGCTCTAACAGGTACTATTTAATGAAGATGCCAGTTGGGGACCTGTGAGGCGTCTGTTTCTCAAACTAGAGACTCTAATGTACTTATCTTCTTGCTCAGTTGTGCAACGCGGCCTCCCACTTCTTTTTCTACTCTGGTTAGAGCCTGTTTGTGCTGTCCTCTGAAGGGAGTAGTACACACCGGTGTAGGAAATCTTCAATTTCTTAGCAATTTCTCGCATGGAATAGCCTTCATTTCTAAGAACAAGAATAGACTGTCGAGTTTCAGATGAAAGTTCTCTTTTTCTGGCCATTTTGAGCGTTTAATTGACCCCACAAATGTGATGCTCCAGAAACTCAATCTGCTCAAAGAAGTGCCCATCCAACCAATCCAACTTGTGGGAGCTGCTTCTGGAAGCGTGGGGTGCAATTTCTCCAGATTACCTCAACAAATTAACAGCTAGAATGCCAAAGGTCTGCAATGCTGTAATTGCTGCAAATGGAGGATTCTTTGACGAAAGCAAAGTTTGATGTAAAAAAAATCTTATTTCAAATACAAATCATTATTTCTAACCTTGTCAATGTCTTGACTCTATTTTCTATTCATTTCACAACATATGGTGGTGAATAAGTGTGACTTTTCATGGAAAACACAAAATTGTTTGGGTGATCCCAAACTTTTGAACGGTAGTGTATGTGTGTGTGTATGTGTGTGTATATATATGTATGTATGTCCAGAGGATGTTGCAACAGAACCTTCGATATAGAAAAAATATATATATGTACAAAAGTATTGGGATACACGTCTTAATCATTGAATTCAGGTGTTTCATTCAGACCCATTACCACAGGTGTATAAAATCCAGCAGCTAACCATGCAGTCTGCATTTACACACATTTGTGAAAGAATGGGTCGTTCCAAAGAGCTCAGTGGATTCAAGCGTGATACTGTCATAGGATGCCACATTTGCAGTAAGTCAGTTCGTGAAATTTCTTCTCTGCTAGATATTTCATGGTCAACTGCAAGTGGTATTATTGAACAGTGGAAGCATTTAGGAACAACAGCAACTCAGCCACCAAGTTACAGACCACGTAAAGTCACACAGCAGGGGCAACGAGTGCTGAGGCGCATAGTGCGTAAAAGTCGCCAACGCTCTGTTGACTTGATAACTGCAGAGTTCCAAACTTTCTCTGGCATTAACATCAGCACAAAAACTGTGTGCCAGGAGCTTCATGGAATGGGCTTCCATGGCCGAGCAGCTGCATGCAAGCCTTACATCACCAAGCATAATGCCAAGTGTCAGATGGAGTGGTGTATCGCACGTTGCCACTGGACTCTGGAGCAGTGGAAACGTGTTCTGTGGAGTGATGAATCACACTTCTCTATCTGGCAGTCTGATGGACAAGTCTGGGTTTGGTGGATGCCAGGAGAACGTTACCTGCCTGACTGCATTGTGCCAACTGTAAAGTTTGGTGGAAGAGGGATAATGGTATGGGGTTGTTTTTCAGGGGTTGGGCTAGGCCCCTTAGTTCCAGTGAAGGGAAATCTTAATGCTTCAGCATACCAAGACAATCTGGACAATTCTATGCTTCCAACTTTGTGGGAACAGTTTGGGGAGGGCCCTTTTTTGTTCCAGCATGACTGTGCCCCAGTGCACAAAGCAAGGTCCATTAAGACATGGTTGGGTGAGGTTGGTGTGGAAGAACTTGACTGACCTGCACAGAGTCTTGACCTCAACCCCATCGAAGACCTTTGGGATGAACTAAAACGGAGATGGCAAGCCAGGTCTTCTCGTCCAACATCAGTGCCTGACCTCACAAATCCTCTTCTGGATGAATGGGCAAAAATTCCCCACAGACACACTCCAAAATCTTGTGGAAAGCCTTTTCAGAAGAGTAGAAGCTGTTATAGCTGCAAAGGGGGACCAACTCCATATTAATGCCTATGGATTTAGAATGGGATGTCATAAAAGCTCCTGTAGGTGTAATGGCCGGGTGTCCTAATACTTTTGTACATGTAGTGTGTGTGTGGACACTACACACACACATAAAAATATATAAATATCTCTCTCTCTCTCTCTCTCTCTCTCTCTCTCTCTCTCTCTCTCTCTCTCTCTATATATATATATATATATATATATACACACACACACACACACACACACACACATATATATATATATAACTATATATAAACACACAAATATAGAATAGTAGTAATAAAAGTAATAAGTATATGGTATTGTATTTGTGGTTTGTGATTTTGGACTGTCAATAAAATTGGCTTGGCTTGACTTTGTAGGTAACCTCATTAATACCTCATTTAAGGTTCTGCTGCTGCTGTGGCTTCCAGCAGTCATCTGGTATGGCATTGTTGAAATGGACGTCTGAGCTGAACCTCTTTATTCCAAACTCAGCTCTCTGTTTTTTTAAAATCATTATTTTATTTATTTATTGACCGGGGGACAGATGGGAGAGAGAGCCAGGAAACGTCCCCTGTCACGCTGCTGGGTCGGCATGTCTGTGTGAGAGAGGAAAAGGGAAAAGAGAAGGGTAAAATCACAAAGAGAGAGGAAAAGGAGGAAGGCATAGCTGGAAGGCAGAGAGCGGAGGGGGAGGTGCGCTACAAAAGGAAAAGGGAGAGGGGGGGGAGTGGCTAGAGGAAAAAGGAAAGATCCCCCCATGAGGCTTAGCACTGATAACACTGATACTGTGTGTGTGTGTGTGTGTGTTGCACACATGCAAAAATCTATTGTCCACTAAGAATACTTGGAAAGCCCCTTGGTAGGACCATCTTCAGCAATTACTGGCCTCTTCGTACTTTCTCTTTTTTCACTTGTTTGCACCACTAATCTGTAGTAAACCCTGGATTAACACGTAGCGGTGGAACGCCCGGTACGGGTGGAGCCACCGCAGTGCCGTCTGGGTATTCCTTAAAAAAGCTATTTGCGGCTAGATGTGAAACATACAGCTGCAAGATTATATTTAAAAAAGGATGCGGTAAAACTGTACACAGGCAAAGAAGTAGTAATTTGTCATATGTTAATGGTGGTACTGGTCTTTCCTTGTCTCCGATTCTGTTTGTGATGTTCATGGACCGGATCTCACGGCGCAGCCAAGGTGAGGAGTGTGTCTGTTTTGGGAACCTCAGAATTGCGTCTCTGCTCTTCGCAGATGATGGTGTTTTGTTGGCTTCATCAGAACACGACCTCCAGCGCCCACTGGGGAGGTTTGCAGCTGAGTGTGAAATGGCCGGGATGAGAGTCAGCACCTCCAAGTCTGAGGCCATGGTTCTCTACCGGAAAATGGTGGATTTCTCCCTCCGGTTTGGAGATGAGTTGTTGCCTCAAGTGAAGGAGTTCAAGTATCTCGGGGTCTTGTTCACAAGTGAGGGAAGGATGGAGCGGGAGATTGACAGGCGGATTGGTGCAGCATCAGCAGTAATGCGGACGTTGTACCGGACTGTTGTGGTGAAGAGGGAGCTGAACCGGAAGGAAGAGCTCTCAATTTACCAGTCAGTCTTCGTTCCAACCCTCACCTGTGATCATGGGCTTTGGGTAGTGACTGAAAGGGTGAGATCGCGGATATAAGCGGCTGAAATGAGTTTCCTCCGTAGGGTGTCTGGGCTCAGCCTTAGAAGTGGGGTGAGGAGCTCGGACATCCGGAGGGAGCTCGGAGTAGAGCCACTGCTCCTTCGCGTTGAAAGGAGCCAGTTGAGGTGGTTCGGGCATCTGATCAGGATGCCTCCTGGGCGCCTTCCTTTGGAGGTTTTCCGGGCATGTCCAACTGGGAGGAGACCCCGGGGTAGACCCAGAACTCGCTGGAGGGACTACATGTCCAGTCTGGCCTGGGAACGCCTTGGGATCCCCCAGGAGGAGCTGGAGGGCGTTGCTGGGGAGAGGGACGTCTGGAGGGCCCTACTTAGCTTGCTGCCACCGCCACCCGACCCCGGAGAAGCAGCTGATGATGAACAAATGAACGAAAGAAAAAATTAATAATGGTGGTACTGTTATTTTTAACATGAACAGTTGTTAACTGCATTTTCAGATGTCATGGTCAACGGTCATGTCAACGGTCAGTGGGTATGAAGCCCACTCATAATCAGCAAACAATATAATGAGTAGCATAAATGCTAGCTAGCAGGACACGGTATGGAGTTCCACGATGGCCACCACGCTGACAGATTTAATGTCGTCATCATCAGCCCAGAGTTTATTATAGATTAGAGCTTCACCAACAGCCTCTCTCGCTTTCTTTCCTTCTTATCACTTTTGAACCTTTACTGCTGTGTATTTTTTCTGGGAGGGTGTGTGTGTGTGTGTGGGGGGGGGCATTTTCATTTAGCATGTGTTATACAGCTTCACATGTTTACACCGAGAAACCACCAGAATCACTTTCTCCCCCTGTGAACCACCGACCAGCTCCGCTGGAGCAGTTTGAGGTCAGCTTTCTCCAGTAAATGCAGTGTGTTGTTACCCCAACCAGAGAGGTTAACTGGCTCCATGGTATGTGATGACAGGGAGGAACACAAAAGAGATGTGTGTGTGTGTTGTGTGTGTGTGTGTGTGTGTGTGTGTGTGTGTGTGTGTGTGTGTGTGTGTGTGTCTTTCCCCTGAGAAGGTAAAACTATACAGTAATGAACTGTACTGCTGTTTTCTGATGGACTCTGTCTTCTCTTCTCTCCTCCCTTCTCCTCTCCTCTCCTCTTCTCTCCTCCCTTCTCCTCCCCTCCCTTCTCCTCTCCTCTTCTCTCCTCCCTTCTCCTCTCCTCTTCTCTCCTCCCTTCTCCTCTCCTCTCCTCTTCTCTCCTCCCTTCTCCTCTCCTCTCCTCTTCTCTCCTCCCTTCTCCTCTCCTCTTCTCTCCTCCCTTCTCTCCTCTCCTCACCTCTTCTCGTCTCATCTCTTCTCTTCTGTTCTGTTCTCATCTCTTCGCTTTTGTTCTCTTTACTTCTGTTCTCTCCTCCTCCCTACTCTTCTCTTCCCCTCCCTCCTCTTCTCTTCTCTTCTCTTCTCTACTGTACTTTAATCAAATCTTTATTCTATGTTCATATTTACTGTTTTTCTTTGCAGTCAGAATGTGGTGCAGAGGACTGAACAAGGAGCAGGACTGTTTTAAACAGACCTTTAGAGGGCAGACAGACTTTTCTGCTGTGTTCTGTTCTGTTCTGTTCTGCTGTGTTCTACTGTGTTCTGTTCTGTTCTGCTCTGCTCTGTTGTGTTCTGTTCTGTTCTGTTCTGCTGTGTTCTACTGTGTTCTGTTCTGTTGTGTTCTGTTCTGTTGTGTTCTGCTGTGTTCTACTGTGTTCTGTTCTGTTCTGCTCTGCTCTGTTGTGTTCTGTTCTGTTGTGTTCTGCTGTGTTCTACTGTGTTCTGTTCTGTTCTGTTCTGTTCTGTTGTGTTCTGTTGTGTTCTGCTCTATTCTGTTCTGTTCTGCTCTGTTCTGTTCTGTTCTGCTGTACAGAAAATCAAATAGAACACCTCTCACAAGTGTCCATACACATTTAGTTTTGGCTGTGTGTGCACACATAATATGTTGGTGACTTCACAATTACCGCAGGAATACACAGGAATCATCCCAGCTGACTCACTAATCACACACACACACACACACACACACACACACACACACACACACACACACACACACACACACACTCACACAGCTGTATTCGGTGCTGTCGTGGAGACCAGACGAGCCCTGGTTCGGTCCTGGGTTGAGGAGCTCGTGGAGGGAGGACAGCATGTGACTGGAACACAACATGATAAATAAATAGACTACTTGTCCAGCAAGACTGACACACATAGTCTTCAAATGGAGTCATCTGCTCAGGGGACTTGCAGGAGGAAACCCCTTCACTCAGACGCAGCTCACGCAAATCCAAAGTACACACATGCAGCCAACAGTTTGTCCTCAAGAGGAAAGCAGAGGGAGGGACGAGAGAAACAAATACAGGAAAGACAGAGTGACATGGCAGGGGGGAAGAGACAAAGTGAGCGAGAGAGAGAGAGAGAGAGAGAGAGAGAGAGAGAGAGAGAGCTGCACTATCCCTTTATGGAGAAGACTTTGCAGTATTATGAAGTTTGTGTCTGTTCTGACCCAGACCCCCAGAAAGACTGGTACACTACCTACACAGACAATTCTGTGTAGGGCGCCACCTAGTGACACCATCAACTTGCCAAGTAAAGACTGTAGGTGGTGAAGATGTAGCACACCCTTCACTTTAATGCTTATTTTACTCACTCGAGCACCAAATGAAGCCTTACTGTAGACTGTTGTTAGATACCATTTAGACACCAGTCTGGCCAGGGAGGGGGAAGGGGGCAGAGATCAGGGGTAAGGAGGAGGAGGGAGAGAGATCAGGGGTAAGGAGGAGAGATCAGGGTTAAGGAGGAGGGGGAGAGATCAGGGGTAATGAGGAGGGGGAGATCAGAGGTAAGGAGGAGGAGGGGGAGAGATCAGGGTTAAGGAGGAGGAGGGGGGAGAGATCAGGGGTAATGAGGAGGGGGAGATCAGTGGTAAGGAGGAGGAGGGGGAGAGATCACGGGTAAGGAGGAGGAAGGGGAGAGGTCAGGGGTAAGGAGGAGGAGGGGGCAGAGATCAGGGGTAAGGAGGAGGAGGGTGAGAGATCAGGGGTAAGAAGGGGGAGAGATCAGGGGTAAGGAGGAGGGGATCAGGGGTAAGGGAAATAGTCACAGAAATGAGAGGTAAAAGATGGGAAGAGACAAAAAAGGAATGAGAAGAGCAGAGATAAAGAAAGACTTGAATAGGGATCCAGATATAGAACATCCTTTTTCCTCCCCCTCTCCTCGTTGCCTCGCTGGCTCTATTACAAATGTCTCTTCGCCGACACAATATTTGTAGTGTTTTCATTGTGTATGTGTATGTTGCGTTTTAGCATGTTGATGTTGCTGTTGTGTAGCCAAGGGTTTAAGGAACTTCTGTAATTTGTGCGGGCCGCACAACAAGCACAGAATCTAGAACTACAGACAGCAGGAGGACCCTATAGGCGCCATCACAGATGTGTCACCACTTGCAGTGCTCACTTGTGGAAGCGTCCTCTACATAATCAGTCAAGGAGTTAGAAATCAGAACATCCGCTGTGGCTGTTTGTTCAGAACCAGAATCGTGTTTGTTGGCCATGCAGGTTTGTACATACATGGAATGTGACTCTGGTTTGGTGGCTCTCTCGGTGTACTTAACATAGGATAACAACACTACAACATGGTGAATTTATTTGAAGCGCTCATTTGAATGACAACCCGCAGAAAGAAACTGTTTTTATGTCTGTTTGTTTTGGGGCACAGTGCTCTGTAGCGCCTCCCAGAGGGGAGGAGTTGGAAGAAGTTGTGACCAGGGTGTGATGGGTCTGCAGTGATGTTGCCTGCTCGTCTCCCGAGTTGCTCGCGAGTTTACTGATGGGTAATCACATTCACTGCTATCTAGGTAAGGGTTAAAAACATTTTGGAGCAACTTAAAGTTAGTCCAGTAAGTTGGTTAGTCCAGTAAAGTAAGAGGGAGCTGAGCCGGAAGGCAAAACTCAGTCCAGTAAGTTGGTTAGTCCAGTAAAGTGGAGAAGGTCCTGAGCTGGGAGGCAAAGCTCAGTCCAGTAAGTTGGTTAGTCCAGTAAAGTGAAGAAGGTGCTGAGCCGGGAGGCAAAGCTTAGTCCAGTAAGTTGGTTAGTCCAGTAAAGTGAAGAGGAGCTGAGCTGGGAGGCAAAGCTCAGTCCAGTAAGTTGGTTAGTCCAGTAAAGTGAAGAGGAGCTGAGCCGGGAGGCAAAGCTCAGTCCAGTAAGTTGGTTAGTCCAGTAAAGTGAAGAGAGAGCTGAGCTGGGAGGCAAAGCTCAGTCCAGTAAGTTGGTTAGTCCAGTAAAGTGAAGAGGGAGCTGAGCCGGAAGGCAAAGCTCAGTCCAGTAAGTTGGTTAGTCCAGTAAAGTGAAGAGGAGCTGAGCCGGGAGGCAAAGCTCAGTCCAGTAAGTTGGTTAGTCCAGTAAAGTGAAGAAGGTGCTGAGCCGGGAGGCAAAGCTCAGTCCAGTAAGTTGGTTAGTCCAGTAAAGTGAAGAAGGTGCTGAGCTGGGAGGCAAAGCTCAGTCCAATAAGTTGGTTAGTCCAGTAAAGTGAAGAGGGAGCTGAGCCGGAAGGCAAAGCTCAGTCCAGTAAGTTGGTTAGTCCAGTAAAGTGAAGAGGGAGCTGAGCCGGGAGGCAAAGCTCAGTTCAGTAAGTTGGTTAGTCCAGTAAAGTGAAGAAGGTTCTGAGCCGGGAGGCAAAGCTCTCAATTTACCAGTCAGTCTTCGTTCCAACCCTCACCTATGGTCATGAGTTTTGGGTAGTGACCGAAAGGGAGAGATCGCGGATACAAGCGGCTGAAATGAGTTTCCTCCATAGGGTGTCTGGGCTCAGCCTTAGAGATAGGATGAGGGGCTCGGACATCCGGAGGGAGCTCGGAGTAGAGCTGCTGCTCCTTCACGTTGAAAGGAGCCAGTTGAGGTGGTTCGGGCATTTGATCAGGATACCTCCTGGGCGCCTTCCTTTGGAGGTTTTCCAGGTACATCCAACTGGGAGGAGACCCCAGGGTAGACCCAGAACTCACTGGAGGGACTACATGTCCAATCTGGCCTGGCAACGCCTTGGGATCCCCCAGGAGGGGCTGGAGGGCGTTGCTTGGGAGAGGGATGTCTGGAGGGCCCTACTTAGCTTGCTGCCACCAGGACCCGACCCCAGAGAAGCGGCTGATGATGAATGAATGAATGAATGAATGAATGAATGGACTGACTTGGTGATAATTCTTAATGTTACTTACACGTTAGGCCACTTCACTGGTCCTATCACCTCTGCAGTCACTCCTATATATGCCTGTGTGTGTAATTTATCTGCTGTTCAGTGTCCTGCAGTGCACTACCCAATACACCACCATGCCCCCGCCTTCGTCCCTCTGTGTCTGTCTCCTACCACACAATAGTATTCACTGAGTATATATAGTGTTTTGTGCCCTCTAGTCGATTTCAAACACACACAATAGCAATAAACAATAACATAATGAAACGAAAGAACAAATATAATACATCTCCATACATGTCAAACAATGTCAAACCAAAAATGTTGTATAGTATACAGTATATTATTTGTTTACATACTATATATTACACACCATATTATATCATATTATCATTATATTATTATTACTATTGTAACGTACATGAATAAGTAGACATGTTAGCCCTCGGCTAATGGGTCGGACCCTTTAGTCGACTGGTTAACGTTGTCGCCCGCGGTGCAGGAAATCCGAGTTCGCGCCCTGGCTGTGACTGTCCGGCCGAGCTGCCCCTCGAATTCGCTACACTATCATATATATATATATATGTTATACTACATAATACTTGTTATAAATACACTGTATAGCACAATAACCCAAACTGAGCTGCAGACAAGTACTGACATTGACATTCTTCAGTCATGGAAAACACATCAGAGCCTTGTGCAGCCATCTTGAGGAAAAGCCTGTATCCTAGATTGTGATATAATGGGCAATAGAACAAGACGTGCATCTCATTTTCGAGCTTTCCCAGACCTTTATTCGTCACGGCCCACATGACTAGCGAGGCTCTGGTCTGGTATCTTCTCAGCCTCCTGGCTCATGAGTCCAGCTCAAGCTTTCAGTTTTCTGTTTGTTCATTTGGGGCTCCCCCTGTGTCCCTTCACCTTTCAGGTCCTCTCCACCCCTCTTGTCTCTTTCTCTCTAGCTGCACCTCCCTCCAGATGACAAGAAATCATGTGGAAAAAAGATCTGTGCTGCACTTCACATCATATTCAGCAGTAATAGTGACGTGTGTGTGCATGCATGTATGTGGGCTACTGCTTCCGGTGTCAGAAAATGGCGGCGTTAATTCACGTTTGCGGCCACCTCACCCAGTACTGTCCACACGGAGTCTTTGTACACATCTGCGTCTAAGTTTGTGTCCTCGTTTGATGGCTGGGAGAGCTGGTGCTGGATCAGCTGGGAGAGCTTGGTCTGCTGCGTCCTGTGGGCCCAGGGACCACGGCCCAGCCTGGAGCCGCGCCCGAAGAGGAAACACCGAGGCCGGTCTGACAGGACGCGGAAGCGGGGCAGGCTAAGCTAACTGCTAGCTCATGCAGACCGGCAGTCCCGACAGTCATCCTGGCTGGCGTTCGTTCTCCTGGACAATTATTTTTTTTGTGTAGTTTAGATGTGTGTGTTAGTTTGGCTATATGTGTTCTTGTAGTTTTTGGATGTTTTTTTGTATTTGTGTTGCGCTGCTGTGGGCTGGGGGACATGAAAAGACAAAGTGTTTGTGAGTCTAAGTGCTTCTTTTTAAACTCTGTGTCTCTCTGTGTGTCCCTCCAGGGTCGCCATGTCAAGACCGGCCAGCTGGCAGCCATTAAAGTCATGGAAGTCACAGAGGTGAGAAAACGCAACATCTATGTCCCTCCATGTGTCGGTCTACCTCTCTTCCTCCCATCCTATCTTTTCTCCTGCCTTTATGGCTGTAATGCAAAAACGGCCACAGGTGGTGGTTTGGGGCTTCCAGCCTGTAAGGTAGGACGTCCTCTACAGGAGGGACGAAAGGCAGGTGGCTTCTTATAAGAGCTCAAAATGATGCTTATACCCAGTTCAGTATATCTATCTGTCTATCTACCTATCGATCTGTCTGTCTGTCTGTCTATCTATCTGTCTGTCTGTCTGTCTGTCTGTCTATCTATCTATCTGTCTGTCTGTCTGTCTGTCTATCTATCTGGAGGATGGATGCGTCAAAAGGTAGAAGATAGATTTATAGAGTGTGTCTATATATATATATATATCAACACGGATACAGGAAAAAGGTGTTAATGCATGGCAGTACAGGCCTGTTGTGTGTGTGGCGCACTCATCAGCTGCTAATCTTTTATTCACAAAGAATCATACAGTTTACGTTGCCCAGCGTCACGCCCCTAATGTCGGTTGGACAGCAACCAATCGGATGAGGAAACATTCAAACTAGAACAACCAATGGGGTATGTAGCTACGATGCACAGCAACCAATGGTGGGGTAGAAAACATCACAACCAACGGGGTAAGGGACTGGGGCTTAAAGCACCGTTGAAATAGTCTACATTTAAAATATAACAAGGGGATTTATGTACATCCTATAGTGGGGTGGTGTTGGGGCACAGCTGGAAGGACAGGAAATTAACATATAAAAATACAACATCTAATAAATGTCACGTGTATCATCTAATGGGGGGGGGTAATAAAGATGTTTTACTTATAGTTACAAAGAAGATGTGTTCTCAGTGTCTACAGCTGGTGGCCAATTCGTTTCTATTATTCAAGGTGGACATATCAGGTCTGCAAATAATAATATATATAGATATTGATGTATATATAGGCGGCATGGTAGTGCAGTGGTTAGCGCGGTCGCCTCACAGTAATAAGGTCCTGGGTTCGAACCCCGGGGTAGTCCAACCTCGGGGGTCGTCCCGGGTTGTCATTTGCATGTTCTCCCCGTGTCTGCGTGGGTCTCCTCCGGGGGCTCCGGTTTCCTCCCACAGTCCAAAGACATATTTGAATCCCCGTGACTTAGCCCCTCCCCGGTTCAGGGATGGTCAGTCCCTCTTCACATAGATGGCCTCTGACTCCCCATTCAGACCAGCGTTCCTCCCTATCAGGGACGTGCACATCCGCATCCCTGGAAGGGGGGCCACATGCAAAGCCCCCATTCGGCCTTCATATTCAGGTGCGGAGCAGTGGTATCAGAACCGGTCTCAGGCTGATTTCTCAGCTATCTGTAACGTAACAAAACAAGCATATGGCTTCTGCACTGTTTATGTATGGGCTCTCGTGTGTTTGGGACGTGTGCTTCAACAGGAAATGCTTGGCTATTATCTCCCGCCACACACACACACTTCCACACACATGAGAAAGGCCCTCGCACTCAGCCTCTTTGTGTTTCTCACAGGGGTGAAAGTTCAAATCCTGCCTTGTACTTTCTTCTCTCATATCCACCGCGGGTTGAAGGGGCTCAGCGACGTAGAGGAGCGTTCTGTTGGCTCCTCATGTGATTACCCCTCCGCTCCTTCTCTTCCCCTGATCTTTTTTGCCTTCACCTCTATGCTCCTCGGTCCATCTTTGCTTTTTGTGCTCTCCTTCCTCTCTCTATCTCCGTAGTCCCCCCCCCCCAGTCCAAGCCTCCTAGACCCCATTAGGTTGTCTGCTCTCTGTCCCTTCCCTCACTCCTCTTGTTTGTCCTCCTCTCCTCCTCCTGCCCGGCAAGTCTTCAGGGGCTCAGCATCTTTGGGGGGAAGGCTACAGCAGTTTTCCTGATTTATAACTGGAAAGCAAATGTGTTGGACTCTTTTCTCCTCGTCTCTCCATCTTGTCCTCACATCTGTTCAACCCCCTGACCTCGACTGTATTGTTTAGATATGGAGGTGGTGGAAGTAGTTTCCAGAAAACACATGCAGGCTGTGTGAAAGGAAAGGCAGGGGGACGCCATGTTTGTCCCAGTTTGATTGGGTTTTGATTCAAAAGGCTGCAATTAACTCACCATCAGTTCTTGATGCAAACTGATGCGTCTCAATATTTGGCCTTTCTGTGAACCACTTTACATAAACCACAAATCTGTAACGCCTGTATCTGCAGGCTGTGTGTGTGATGGTCCAGAATAATGTATGTGAAACCTGTATCTGCAGGCTGTGTGTGTGATGGTACGGGATAATGTATGTGAAACCTGTATATGCAGGCTGTGTGTGTGATGGTACGGGATAATGTATGTAAAGCCTGTATTTGCAGGCTTTGTGTGTGATGGTACAGGATAATGTATGTAAAGCCTGTATTTGCAGGCTTTGTGTGTGATGGTACAGGATAATGTATGTGAAGCCTGTATCTGCAGGTTTTGTGTGTGGTGGTACAGGATAATGTATGTGAAGCCTGTATCTGCAGGCTTTGTGTGTGAGGGTACAGGATAATGTATGTGAAGCCTGTATCTGCAGGGTTTGTGTGATGGTACAGGATAATGTATGTGAAGTCTTTATCTGCAGGCTTTATGTGTAATGGTACAGGATAATGTATGTGAAGCCTGTATCTGCAGTCTTTATGTGTAATGGTACAGGATAATGTATGTAAAGCCTGTATCTGCAGGCTTTGTGTGTGATGGTACAGGATAATGCATGTAAAGCCTGTATCTGCAGACTTTATGTGTGATGGTACAGGATAATGTATGTAAAGCCTGTATCTGCAGTCTTTATGTGTGACGGTACAGGATAATGTATGTGAAGCCTGTATCTGCAGTCTTTATGTGTAATGGTACAGGATAATGTATGTGAAGCCTGTATCTGCAGGCTTTGTGTGATGGTACAGGATAATGTATGTGAAGCCTGTATCTGCAGGCTTTGTGTGATGGTACAGGATAATGTATGTGAAGCCTGTATCTGCAGTCTTTATGTGTGATGGTACAGGATAATGTATGTTCAGCATGATGAGGAGGCTTGGACTGAAAGACGAATTTTGAAGTATTACGCATGTAGGGGGTTAGGGATTTGGAGTTGGAGATCAATTAAGAAACAGCGTGGACGTCCGGGTAGCCGGTTTGAATCCCCGTGTTACCTGCGGCTTGGTCGGGCGTCCCTACAGACACAGTCGGCCGTGTCTAGGTGGGAAGCCGGAGGTGAGTATGTGTCCTGGTCGCTGTTGGTCGAAGCAGCTGGTGACTTCACATGTATGGGAGGAGACATGTGGTAGTCTGCAGCCCTCCCCAGATCGGCAGAGGGGGTGGAGCAGTGACCAGGATTGCTTGGAATAGTGAGGTAATTGGCCGGATACAACTGGGGGGGGGTATTTGGAGTTGGAAATCAATTAAAAAACAGTGTGGACGTCCGGGTAGCGTAGCGGTCTATTTCGTTGCCTACCAACATGGGGATCGCCTGTTCAAATCCACGTGTTACCTCTGACTTGATCGGGCGTCCCTACAGACACAATTGGCCGTATCTGCGGGTGGGAAGCCGGATGTGGGTATGTGTCCTTGTCGCTGCACTAGTGCCTCCTCTGGTCGGTCGAGGCGCCTGTTCGGGGAGGGGGAACAGGGGGGAATAGCGTGATCCTCCCACGCGCTACGTCCTCACTTGTCAGGTGAAAAGAAGCGGCTGGCGGAGTAGACGTGGTAGTCTGCAGCCCTCCCCGGATCGGCAGAGGGGGTGGAGCAGTGACCGGGACATCTTGGAAGAGTGGGGTAATTGGCCCGGTACAGTTGGCAATTGGGGAGGAAAAAGGGGGGGGGGTTCTCACAGTGGAAAAGTCATCACCTCTTATCATCTCCAACTCAACTATAACTACTTGATGTCTTTATGCATACTCCATAATCCAGGTAAGAAAGTCACGGACAGTTGAATCAGTTCATCTGGACACCACGGACACCACCAGCTCAACCCAAGGAGGTCGCTGAGATGATGATGAAACGTGTCTCTCATAAACGTGGTGTCCAGATGAACTGGTTCAACCTTCTGTGATAGAACTGCTTCGGGTGATCTTCTCTCTGTTTTGTTTTTCGTTTGGAGGAAGAGGAAGAGAAAGAGGGTACCACTGATGGTGTTCTGAACTCAGTCTCACGAGCTGTGTAACCTCTATCTTTCCTTTCCCTGTAGGAAGAAGAGGAGGAGATCAAGTTGGAGATAAACATGCTGAAGAGTTATTCCCACCACAGAAACGTTGCTACTTATTATGGAGCGTTCATCAAGAAGAGTCCTGCTGGTCAGGACCACCAGCTGTGGGTCAGAAGATTCATCCATCTATCTATCTATCTATCTATCTATCTATCTATCTATCTATCTATCTATCTATCTATCTATCTATCTATCATCCATCCATCCATCCATCCATCCATCCATCCATCCATCCATCCATCCATCCATCCATCCATCCATCCATCCATCCATCCATCCATCCATCCATCCATCCATCCATCCATCCATCCATCTATCCATCCATCCATCCATGACTGAACAACTCGTGAAATGTCTCCCACTGTCTAAAACATGGGCGGCATGGTGGCGCAGTGGTTAGCGCGGTCACCTCACAGCAACAAGGTCCTGGGTTAGTCCGACCTTGGGGGTCGTGCCGGGTTGTCCTCTGTGTGGAGTTTGCATGTTCTCCCCGTGTCTGTGTGGGTTTCCTCCGGGGGCTCGAGTTTCCTCCCACAGTCCAAAGACATGAAGGTCAGGTGACCCGGCCATACTAAATTGTCCCTAGGTGTGAATGTGTGTGTGTGGGCCCTGTGATGTACTGGTGGCCTGTCCAGGGTGTCTCCCCGCCTGCCGCCCAGTGACTGCTGGGATAGGCTCCAGCATCCCCGTGACCCTGAGTAGTCCATGGGTCAGACGATATTTCGGTACACTCAAGGTGGCAAAACTTACTTATAATTTTTGAAAGGATCCATGTCTGTAGATGATATTTTGGTATGATTACCATTCCTGAGTGACAGCTGTATCACAGTTATCAGCTCATGAAGTTAACCACCCGCTAAACTAAATTGCATTTTAGACGCTGGTGCACATCCTGGTTTAGCCTCATGGTCAGGACATTTTTCAATGTTCTATAATATTGTCTTTGGTATCATTTTAAAGGGGACCTTCTTAGCTTTCATTCAAGCCCTGTTGTGGATATTTCTCACAAATATAGAGGTCACTTGAGCTCTTCAACCCGTCAATAACACACATCTTTCTGCAATTTTCGCCTAAACTATATACTTTCTTTTAGCCCTGCGGCATCTAGGAATATCAGGGACACAAAACACAAAAACTGGAATACTCACAGGACTGTAAAGATTCAGGAAATGTATAATATACCCATACTATTTCATTGTGTGAGGTGATTGTGAGCCTTAAATGAGAACTAGACCAAAGCCAGTTAGGTCACAAACTGGTCTCTATACATTTGTTTAAATACACAATCAAAATACATGATAAAAAGGAATACCATAGTGAGGTAATGAACTATTTTAATATTTTAAACAACATTGACAGTTACATATACTTAGTCAATGATACATGTAATCCCATATCATTAGTGGGTATATGTAATGGTAATGGGTAGGGTAATGGGTATATGTGAATATGGTTACATTATTGTTATCAAGCTCTGGGTAACCAAGTCCAGAATCAACATCCTGTGCATCAATAGACTACTACCACAGTAATACCATCAGAATCATCACACTGTCATTCATCAAACTGCTCGTTTCTCTCATCATCTGACTCCCCAAGTTCAAAGTCCAGTTCTGGACCATCCTGCTGTTTTTGGTTACTGCAGGTCTGTAACCTGCACATGTCTGTGCATGGAAGTCCATTTGACAGGCACATGCAGCTTGGCATTTTGCATGAATGCACACACTTGCATGTTAGCATTTCCAAGACCACATCTGGTGCAGGTGGGGAGCGCATCCAGTAAATGGCCAGCTTGCCTTCATCGTCTGTCCATCCATACTCAGTAGGACTTGGCACCACAGGGTTAGCCTGCAGACAGCACTTCCATATTGCTGCCTGATAGTTGGCTCGTTGAACATGCATAAAGAGACAGTCTCTACATGGTGGCAGCTGGCTGGACTCAACCTCTCCCCTTTTGGTGCAGAAGAGCTGGTAACGCAGTTTGTTCACCTCAGCAGTGCTGCTATTAGCAACATACATCCGGCAGGTGAACTGCTCAATTTTCTGGAACAGCTCATCACTCACATTCCATGTCTGTCCCAGTTGACTAAAAGTCTCTTGGCAGGAAGTGTGCTTTCTCACTATCTTCAGGGCATTCAGCTTCCCTCGACCAGCGAATGCACTGACAGTGTCGCAGCCTGTGAAGGCATGTAAGCCAATTAGGCTGTCACAGATGCTGTCTCCAAGTGAACTTGCAAGTTTGGTGATGTCGACAAACCGTGTGCGGTTCTGAGTCCCACACTTGTGGTAGATGGGACAGGTGATGTCCTTCTGGAAGCCAAGACAAAGCACCATGACATCAGTGTCCTCAGCTGTGAGGATAACTGACTTTGAGCCCGCATTTGCTGCATGCAATGCATGCAGGAGCAGACGGGTGTCAGCTTCTTCATGTGTGGAGTGCAGTTCTGCTGCTTCCTCACACCCATCTTCTGTCAACTTGTAGCAGGTTTCCTCACAGGTCATGTACAACACCTTGCCATGCAGCATAGCTCTGTATCGTGGGAGTTTCCACTCTTCCACCAGAAACTTGATGAGACTGGTCTTGTTGGAGGAACTGCACAGAAATTTTCTCCACTGCTGGACGTGGTGTTCCCCTGCAAGATTCTTGTACTGGAGAGTGATGTCTCCACCCCGGCTCAGTCGTTCAGCATCTTTGATCGAAGTCTGGTGATAGACATCAAAAACAACATCAATCCTCCCACTCTGTGCTCCCTCATGGAGGACCTGGGTCAAGGCTGACTCTGCCACCTGTGCAAAGGTTTTGTTGTTGCCATTCATTTTTTGGACCAGGCTCATCCCATCAATGATGGAAGTAGATGGGATTGGGATGTCTTCTGCAGGATATACATTCTTTTCAAGCTCTCTGGCAAGTGCAGCCTTGTTTGTTTTTCGTAAGGACCCATCAGCATTTGCCAGTGCCCATGGTAGTGGGCCCAATGGGTAGGCAAGGACATCCTTCAGATTCACCTTCCTGCTTTCAGCCACCAGGATCATGTGACTGAAAAGGTTTCTATCTGCCTTCAGAACCACATCCTGTGCTTTCTTTCCATGAGCTTGTTTTGTGCTGACATTGGAGAATGTTTTCAGACTTTGCTTGGTCATCTTGTCGTGGAATTTCACAGGTGGTGGGTCTGCATCTAACCTTGTTTGCTGGAATGCTTGGTAGGCCTCTTCTCCTTTCTCAAGAGCTCTCAAGAGATCTATGGTCACATCAGGTGGAGCCATGTTGCCAGTGGAGAGGCTAACCAAATCAATCTCATCAGGGGACATAGGATTGAGCCAGTTATTCTCCATAAGGTCCATGACAGACTGGACATCTGCTTCATCTGTCTTGATCCTTGGACTCTGTAGATTCAAGCCGAATCCCTTTGTCTCTCCAGCTGTTTGGGTGTCTTTGTTCACCGTTTCTTCTATAGCTTGGTCAACAGGGATTCGGCCAAAGGGATTGGTGGAGCCCAGTTGGACTGAGAAGCCTCCTTCCATGAATTCTGTGTACACATCTGGGTGTGTGATGGGCAGCTCAGACATCTGGGCGTAGTAGTAGGGGAGGTAGCGTGCATAATTCATCCTGTCATAAGCAACGCACCATGGGATCATTGCTCGAATGCTAGCCAAGTGTAGCATCCAGTCTCCCTCTCTGGATGCTCGGATGAGCCCCAACAAGATTTCAACCATGTCCAAATAGGACATCCAGAAGTTCGAGAGGCTGCCGTTTCCACCTCTAAGGAACTCACGGTAGACTTCAAATAGATCCATGATGCGTGTACAAGAGCTGTTCTCGAGGACCTCCTTCAAAGCATGTTGTGAGACTTCTTTCCCAAGGCTGTCAATGGTCTTCAGTGTCTCATTCAGGTGAACCATGTCATTCCTGTGAGTTTCTTCCAACCAGGACAGGAAACCATTCAAGGTCAGTCGCATGAGAGCCTCATACAGGAGCTTGTGTAGTCGCACTGCCCTGTTGTACTTGCGGCCATCCATAACACCAGCAATTGAGCCTTCTGCAATCATGCCAGACTCAATGCAGAGGTCTTTGAGTCCAGCATCTTGGAAACGCTTTCCTATTATTGCCAGCAGTGTGCAGATGGTGTGGAATACCCCAAGCCTAACGATGATATCATGGAACTTGTCATGGTGTTTCCATGTGATCTCGACAGCCTTCGCATACAGGGCTTGGTCAAAGACACAGACAATCTTCCTCAGGCCTAAGCACTGCATGATGCTCAGTGACTGGTTAAGCACCTCGTTGACAGTAGACATTTGTGTCGCTGGAGCATTGATGGTAGGCAGATAGCCTATATTGTCGGGGATGACCGTCATCTCTCCTCGAGTCAGGATGTTGAAGCCTGTCCAGCTGCTGACTGACTGTTCTTCTTGTTGTGACATGCGTGCTAGGACCCAAAGAAGGTTTTTCTCTCTGGCAAGCTTAGTATTGGCTGCAGTATCGGCATCTGACTTTTTGCTTTGTGGTGGCCCTACCCGTTGTCCAGCATTGTAAGTTGGTAACATTGGTAGGGGTCCATCAATGCTTCTCTTCTTTGTTTTGGGAACAGTGGGCATGGGTTGGACAGGAAGTGGGTTGACTGGCTTTGCTTGCACAGCAATCCCATCGACTCTGTGAGATGTTCCCTCACCACTGACAGTTTCTTCAAGACGGTCGATATTGTCCCAGGCTAAAGTTGTGAATATGCCAGGATGGATGTTAGCTGGAAGGGCAATGCCACTCCCTGTTAATGAGAGTTTCTGGAGACACAGGGCAGTGTTGATCTCTTCCATCTGTGAATAGGACACACTGTGACCAAGTCGGTTGAGGATGTTTATCAACTCTACATTTCCTGTCAACGATTTGACACTGAATGGCAGAACAATGTGCTTGGAAGGCTTGGTATTTCCACATGTCACTGCATATACTATGTCATGGCCAAATGACTGCAGAAGGCACTGCACTCTCTGGGATGCATGATCAGGATCATTTGAGCCTGTGAGTAGAGAGTACAGGAAGATAATGAGCGACTCTGGAATGGTAGGACATTCTGCTTCTGGTTTGACTTCAGGCGGCCAGGTTTGAGGAACATCTTGACTTTTAATGTCTGCTCTCAATTTGATGGCTGCTTTGGCTATAACATCTTGTGCACTGACACTTTTCAGGGTCTGCAGCTCCCTTTTGAGAGACTGATTTTCTTTGGCAAGTTCCCTCATGGACAAGTTATCGGGATAGAGGAGGAATTTTCCTTTCTCATCAGGGAATATCTGCAAGGCTCCAGCAAACTCACTCTCCAGGTTTCGCCTTATGTGCTTCTTGGTTGATTCCTTGACTTGGGCAATGCCTTGGGAGTTCATTGAAGCTACCAGTCTAGAAG
The DNA here is from genome assembly GCF_029633865.1 of Lampris incognitus. Lineage (NCBI taxonomy): Eukaryota > Metazoa > Chordata > Actinopteri > Lampriformes > Lampridae > Lampris > Lampris incognitus. Next base: position 53,626,842 of record NC_079211.1, on the reverse strand, counting down.
AGAGATCAGTCATTGTCATCACTTGAGGATTGCCAAAAAGCTCCATCCTGATGAAGAGGAACAGCTCATTGTATGCCTTATTCACAGCAGCTTCATACTGGGCTGCAGCATCATCATCTTCATTGCTGGCAACCTCTCCTTTGGAAACCTCTTCTTTGGTGTAAAGTCTATAGCATGACCTGTGGTAGTGCCCTTCAGCTGCTACAAGGTCTCTACTCACAATGGCAAGGATTCTGCTGTCCCTTTTCTTTGTGGCTGCACTCCTGATCTTTGCATTAGCTCGCAGTTCTCGACACTGCACCAGTACTTCTCTCGTATTCTGTCTCTTGGAATATTTGCTGTTTTTCTGACAAAATATGCACTCTGCATCATAAGTCCTAGATGTACTTGGAGCATGTCGAGCTACTCTCTTAGATTGTTTCTCTTCAGCAGAGACACAACTTTTCTTTTCTTTTGCAAGGAGGCCATCAAGAATTTGCTTCATAGTGAAGATACTGCGACACTTTCTGTGGTAGTAGATTGCTGGAATCTGTCCCTCAGGAATGTATTTTGCCAGTTTCAAAATTGGTGCATGATTTCGTATCTGAGCTGCCCTGAGCAGAGTTCTCCATGAGTCGACACTTTGTAGTGAAACCAGCTTATCTGTATCATCAGAACAGTGGATAATGCACTCCACCCGTGGGCGCTTTGGTATTGGGTAAAAACTTGCTTGTTCACCAGTGGCCATATTCAGTCAGTTTTCACCTGCCACATACAAACAAATACATGTAACTTAGGTGTATGAACACTACTAAAACAAAGTTTACTTTGCTTCACCAGCGTCATATTACCATTATTTATCTTACATAGCCACAAATAGATACATTACCTAGTTGCTATGCAACAGCTGTATTTTGTCCACATGAGGCCGCTAAAATCAACACAAGATGAAAGTTCCTCGTTACATTAAAAGAACATGCTAACACAATGGGAAATTAGCTTACAATCTTCTCCAGAGTGAGACAAGAAGATAGATACCAGTTTCCTCTATATGTGTTTAGTAGAAAGCTATCTGGCTGCACGTTAGCGTAGCTTAGCACAATGAATGGAAGTACACAGTACTGGTTATCCTTGGTTGTTGGCCAACTAAGAACTGTCCCAGAGTTTAAGCTAGGCTAATCAGTACCAGGGGTGTTGAAATGCTATATTTGTAAAAATCTGGGCAAATACACAATCGTGAGAGGCACAGAAACAGGTTTCCTGAAAGAAAAATGAAATAGCTGCTCATTTGGAAAGGTTATCATGTATTATTTTACTTCTGTTAGTGTACCAAATAAAATGGCACCAGTGAAGTTGTGTCACCTTGGGTGATGTCGATATCTGGGCTGACCCATGGACTAACTGGCTTTGGTCTAGTTAGTTTCTTAGTAATAATGCCCTTCTAATTTAAGGTTCACAATCACCTCACACAATGAAATAGTATGGGTATATTATACATTTCCTGAATCTTTACAGTCCTGTGAGTATTCCAGTTTTTGTGTTTTGTGTCCCTGATATTCCTAGATGCCACAGGGCTAAAAGAAAGTATATAGTTTAGGCGAACATTGCAGAAAGATGTGTGTTATTGACGGGTTGAAGAGCTCAAGTGACCTCTATATTTGTGAGAAATATCCAAAACAGGGCTTGAATGAAAGCTAAGAAGGTCCCCTTTAAAATGATACCAAAGACAATATTATAGAACATTGAAAAATGTCCTGACCATGAGGCTAAACCAGGATGTGCACCAGCGTCTAAAATGCAATTTAGTTTAGCGGGTGGTTAACTTCATGAGCTGATAACTGTGATACAGCTGCCACTCAGGAATGGTTATCATACCAAAATATCATCTACAGACATGGATCCTTTCAAAAATTATAAGTAAGTTTTGCCACCTTGAGTGTACCGAAATAGGAAATTTTGGGCTCTGGCCCATGGACTAGAGAGCAGGATAAGCGGTTTGGATAATGGATGGATGGATGATGGACGGATGATGGATGGATGCCTTGAGTCATAATAGAGTACCTTGTCCTTATGTGTGTCCAGGAAAGGTGATGTGATAGAACGTGTACACAACGTTAACCAATATAAATCAGTTTTTGATGATAAATTGTACAATAGTACACAACCACACATCCCCTCTCTTGGCAAATCACTCTTCTTCTTTTATTGTTTTGTTTGAAGTACCGGAATGTACCGGAATATCTGTCTTACCTGTCTATCTGTGTCCGTGTGCTTGTCTATCTGTGTTTCCTTGCGTTTGTCCCTTGTCTGTCTTTGTGTCTGCTCCCTCTCTCCACCCGTCCAGCTGGTGATGGAGTACTGTGGAGCTGGCTCAGTGACGGACTTGGTGAAGAAGACCAAAGGAAACTGTCTGAAGGAGGACTGGATCGCTTACATCTGCAGGGAGGTGCTCAGGGTGAGTTGTGAAGACGCTCAGCTGAGCGCACATCCACACTCCACTTCCACGAGCACACATTACACACACACACTACACACACACTCCACACACCTGTTTTGTTTTACTTTGTTAAGGGTATTACACCCTTTCCCTGTGTAAATGTAGAGGCTATACTTTGCAAGTACTTCGTAACTTTAGACAAAATGGGTGAATGTTACATGCAGTAAAAGTTGTTTAATGATGACACACGTTTGAATCATAAACATCACATTACAAAACTCCTCAACATAAGCACTTTACCGTTTTATGTAAACCTTTATTTGCCCAGGGTAGTAAGCTGAGCATGTGTGCTCTCCTCAGTTGTACCCAGCCAGTTACCCCACTCTTCCGAGCCGTCCCGGTCGCTGCTCCACCCCCTCTGCCGATCTGGGGAGGGCTGCAGACTAACACATGCCCCCCCCCGAACAGGCGCCCCCCCGAACAGGCGCCCCCTGACCGACCAGAGGAGGCGCTAGTGCAGCGACCCGGACACATACCCACATCCAGCTTCCCACCCGCAGACACGCCCAACTGTGTCTGTACGGACGCCCGACCAAGCCGGAGACAACGCTGGGATTTGAACCGGAGAGCCTCGTGTTGGTAGGCACTGGAACAGACCGCTACACTACCCGGATGCCCCTCATAGTATGTGCTCTTTGTCAGCTACGCCCTGCTGCACATTCACAGCTGGGAGCTGCCCAGCACAGCTCCCTCAGCACCACGGCGCATCAGCCGGGGTGCTGAAGGAAGGAGAGCGCCATTCATTCACCCTGCACACTCACATTTTCCTGCTGGTCCGTGGATCGAACCAGCGCCCTACCGGTCACAAGCCCGCTTCTATTACCTTTAGGCCACGGCTACAGAAACTGCTGTGATACTGAGTCCCAACAAAGTGGAGTTACGCTTGGAGGGTTACAGTTAACAAGTCAGTCTGCTGTCTCCCAGCATGCACCAGTCAGTGATCCTGCATCACGCATCGTAAGAGGAGCAGAATGAGGATTGAGGTCACGATATCTTGAACTCACGTCACTCAGGAAGTTGTGTTAAGCATGGATCCAATTTTCCAGCCGTGAATGTGAAGGTAGTTTGGCCAGTCCATTTAAATGTTCCAGAAGCTGGGCCCTGGTCCTGTTCAGTAATCCCTCCTGACAGACTCTCTCAGCCCACATGTAAGCAGACACACGTGTTTATGTTGCCAGAGGAAAAGGAACTTTCTAGTGTTTTGTGCCGTCTGTCTCCAGCCAGCTGTCTGCTCCCACACATGCACACACACATCACTCACCCAGCTCTCACCCAGCGGTCTCTGACAGGTTCCCCTGCTGGACGCAGCTCCTTGTCTGGTTGTGTAGACTAGATAACACAACCAGAACCAGACCTGGTTTAAGCAGCCCTGGTTTTCTTCCAGCCCTGGTTTAGCCAGCCCTTGTTTAAGCAGCCCTGGTTTTCTTCCAGCCTTGGTTTAGCCTGCCCTGGTTCAAGCAGCCCTGGTTTAAGCAGCCCTGGTTTGAGCAGCCCTGGTTTTCTTCCAGCCTTGGTTTAAGCAGCCCTGGTTTTCTTCGAGCCCTGGTTTAAGCAGCCCCGGTTTTCTTCCAGCCCTGGTTTAAGCAGCCCTGGTTTAAGCAGCCCTGGTTTTCTTCCAGCCCTGGTTTAAGCAGCCCTGGTTTTCTTCGAGCCCTGGTTTAAGCAGCCCTGGTTTTATTCCAGCCCTGCTGTCCAACACTTGCTTGTTTTGTAGCTTCTTAGAGAAGTGCTGGTTCTTCAGGCTGCTTCTGCCACGTGACTACTGAATTCTTGTTCCCTGTGGAAATATCTTCCACCCTCACCAACCTGTACTGTGGGTGCTGAACTAGCAGATAGAAGCAGTGAAGAGGGGGTGTTGGTGGACGTACACCTGCACTTACACAAAAAAAGCAGGTGCTCCTTTTGAATAAATGCGACTGGCATTTCACTCCTACCTAAAACGACCGCAGGCGGTCAAAATGACGGCCGGTTTCTAGCCTCTATATTGTGTCAAGATAAATACCCAGTTGAGATATTAATGCATTACATATGTTGGTATGTCGACCGACCCGACCCTGTTAGTATGTCTGTTAGGAAACGACTGACACCAAAATTAACATTTTAACAACTTTAATACTGTAGCAAATTCTGGGGGCAGCCAGTAACCGCCGCAGCTGGGACGTGAACCCAGCTCTCCCACACCATGGGCGACAACGTTAACCAGTCGACTAAAGGGTCTGACCTGTTAGCCAAGGGCTAGCGAGTGTAGTCATCCATGGTCATTACAACAGCAGCGCCTTGGTGGGTAGCGTAGCAGTCTATTCTGTTGCCTTCCAATACGGGAATCGCCAGATTGAATCCGCGTGTTACCTCTGACCTGGTCGTGCGTCCCTACAGACACAATTGGCTGTGTCTGCGGGTGGGAAGCCGGATGTGGGTATGTGTGGTGGCCGCTGCACTGATGCCTCCTCTGGTCGGTCGGGGCGCCTGTTCAGGGAGGAGGGGGAACTGGGGGGGATAGCGTGATCCCCCCACACGCTATGTCCCCCGGTGAAACTCCTCAGCGTCAGGTGAAAAGAAGCGGCTGGTGACTCCACATGTATCAGAGGAGGCATGTGGTAGTCTGCAGCCCTCCCCAGATCGGCAGAGGGGGTGGAGCAGAGACCGGGACGGCTCAGAGAGCGGGGCGATTGGCCAGGTACAATTGGGGAGAAAAAATGGGGGGGGGTCAAGTTTAGAGTATTTTTCTGCACTGGAGGGCGCTAGTGTGTTTCTGGGACACAGCAATGGGCGCCGTGAAGGAAATGACGTGACTAACATACATCATAAACACTGACATGACGCACAAATTACAAGCAGTCTTTTTGGCAGCTCATGGTCGTTTTAGGTAGATCTGATCATAACTTTTGTTTTATGCATTTAATGCAAATAAATGCGATTTCAGGAGCGTTCGGGGAGCGGCAGGTCTGTATCTTCTTTTTCCCCACAGAATTATTCAACTTTGAAAATGCAAAACCGTCAAAATGGCGGCCTTGGTCGCTCTCTTTAAGTACCTGTGTCAGGGTGGCGAGGCCAATCTGTCAGTGACAAGTTGCCACGTTGGTTGTGTTCCTGTCTGTCATCACATCATCTCCTCACACATGCTGGTGGAGTAAAGCTGCAGTGAAACCCTGGTGTGTGTGTGTGTGTGTGTGTGTGTGTGTGTGTGTGTGTGTGTTTGTGTGTGTGTGTGAGAGAGAGAGATGTTGTGGTTAGAATTACCAAGAGATCACGAGGTCCTGAGAAAGCCTCCGTTATGTTTCCACTGCTGAGGCTGATTTACGGCCATGCTAACAAACCCACACTTACAAAACAAACACTATAGTTTTATTATAGAAAATAACTTTGAAATACCACAAAAAACTATCAAAATTTACTATAGTATTTCTATGGTTTTTTGGGATGCACTATAGAAAATTACTATATTAATACTTTGGAGTTAGCTATGGTGATTATTTGGTTATACCATAGTGTTTATATAGTATTGCTATATAGTGTTCCCTATAGTATTTCTATGGCAACTATAGTATAACTATAGTTGTACTGTAGTTTTATATAGTATTGCTATATCTTTAGTATTCCACTATATGAAATAACTATAGTAATACTATACAGCTAGCTGTACTGATATTAGTGAATTTATAACTAATTAGCTATAATATTTGTATAGTCAGCCCTATAGTCAATATGGTGTCACACAAATGAAAGCATAGTGTCAGTGTGACCAGAGTTTGTCCTTACTCCCCACTCTGGGTTACACTAGAATGCAGAGAAGTTTCAATGCAAGATTACACATTACATAAAACACATTAACACAAAGAAAAATGAAAAACAAACTACATTTTAATCTATTTATTAATCAATTTACCTTTTGAGGTATTTACTCTCATTGTTCAGTTTCATTCTCATGACTGCCAAAATTTCCTTGAAGGTGAAGTCAGGGTGCTGCTCCTGCACACACTCTTTTGGGGACAGAACAAAAAACTTATTAGAATTTAGCAAAACACAACACCAGAAATAACTACTGGTGGACTAGGAACTCATGACAACACCGGTGTTACTGGTTACACAGTAGCCTACGTTTTTTTTTCTGTAGGTCGTGTAGGAGTCGTAGGACGCTGGCTAACGTTAGCTAGCTAATTGATAGAATAGTTAGGTAGCTAGATAACCCAATGGATGACGGATGCTAGCCTTGCTTAGCCCACACAAGACTTTCTAACTGGCTAGCTAACGTTTCTAGCTAGCTACCTAGAATGTTTATGTAAATTGATTAATAAATAGAATAGATGGCTAACGTTAGCTAGAGTAGTTATCTAGCTAGCTCGTTGGAATATCTTGTGAAGGCTAACCAAGGCTGGCGTCCGTCATCCGGTGGGCAAGTAACGTAATGTACTCGGTGTATGCCCAACCACCGTGTAACACAGATAACCACGGCAACCCTAACGTTGGTCAAGCTGCAGTTTACCCTCACTGATTAGCTAGCTAACGTTACCTTATTACAGCTGAACAGAAAAGAGATGAGTAACTCTCAGACTCATTTTCAAGAGGTGGGTAAACTACTTGGGGATTTACCTTACTCTCTATCAACAACTGAAGGGGTTTTAACACAAAATCAACAGGCCAAGACAAGCAAGTTTTATCGTAATTTAGCTAACGCTGGCTACTTTGAGCTTACCATTGAAAGCGACGATTCCCCTTACTTCGCCATTTCACTATGTGTTCATGGTCTTCTGCTTCACCATTAGGATCAAGGTCCTCAATCCACTCCGCGGGGATTACCTCATACATGTCTTCTTGGAAAAAGTAGGCTAGCGCAAACGTCTTCCCTTCGAGAGAGAAACAAAGCCATTTCTGGGACACAGTACAGAACATGCCTTGTACATTGGCGCAATCACTTCTCTTGTCTAGTAGATCACAGATACGTAAGATTAACACAGTGTTGCCACCTACAGGTCAACTCTCACACATCTCCCTTAACATAACAAATGAAAGTGATTCCATCCATCCATTTTCCGAACTACTTATCCTGCTCTCAGGGTTGCGGGGATGCTGGAGCCTATCCCAGCAGTCATTGGGCGACAGGCGAGGAGACAACCTGGACAGGCCTCCAGACTGTCACACAGGGCCGACATACACACACACACACACACACACACACACACACACACACACACACACACACACACATTCATACCTAGGGACAATTTAGTATGGACGATTCACCTGACCTACATGTCTTTGGACTGTGGGAGGAAACCGGAGCACCCGGAGGAAACCCACATAGACACGGGGACAACATGCAAACTCCACACAGAGGACGACCCGGGGTGACCCCCAAGGTTGGACTACCCCGGGGCTCGAACCCAGGACCTTCTTACTGTGAGGCGACCACGCTAACCACTGCGCCACTGTGCCGTCCCTGTGCTAACCACTGCGCCACCGTGCCGCCCATGAAAGTCCTTCTCTCAAAGATATATATAATGTTTGTGACATTACATTGGCCTACACTGAGTTTCTGCACGACCCGGTTGTGAGTGTACCATCAAAATGATTTTGAAGCTGTTATTTTAAGGTCAAAAAAGCTGCAGTGCCACTTCACTCCTAACCGAGGTTGCGGTAAAAAGTTAGGCCACGCTAAAATATCACCATAAATATTTTACTATAGAAACGCCAAAGAACACTTTAGTAATACTACTGTAAGTTCATCATAGTATTACTAGAGGAATGTTCTATAGTGTGTTCGAAAAACAACTGCAGAAACACTATAATATACTATATTAAATTAATACTATTTAAAATAATAGGGATACTACAGAAGCACCAAAGAAAACACTAGTTTCCTTTACAAACATTACTATTGAAATATTGTAGGGTTACTATAGCTGATAGAATAGCACTACAGCAAAACTATGGTAACACCATAATATAGACCACTACACACTTACTACAGGACACTATACAAGTCTTATAGTATACTGTAGTAATATTATAGTTCATTTTTGTATGTGCATAAGTGGAGACACACACAGACCCGATCATCAACTCACACCCACATGTACAGCAACACACACTCCAACAGAACCACATGTCTCCGTTTACACTTCCCCAACATACACCAACAAACACGCCGCAGGACATGACTGTACACACACACACACACACACACACACACACACACACACAGACAATACAGTCTCTCTTAGTTGTGTACACACACACACACACTCACACACACACACACTGTTTGTGACGCTGACACTTATAGTTTGAACTCGGGCCAGCGATGTGTGTCCCTGAGGAACACCTCATTGTGTATCATGTCCTACACCTTTTAAATGGGTCAACATGCAGAGCTGCAGACTTGACACACACTGCCCCCTGTTGTCTCCTTATTGTTTCAACCACACACACACACACGCATGCACCACACACACACACACACACACACACACACACACACACACACACACACACACACACAGACTGTATCACTGTCACATAGTCACACACACACACACAGGTTAGCAGGGTGAAGCCATTGTGTCAAATTGGACCCACTTCCTGTGTTGATTTAGCCTCCTTTGAAGAAGCGTGACTTGAAAAACGCACACTCACAAATACACACATACATGGCCATGCATATACATAAATACACACATAGATGGCCATGCCCATACACAAATACACACATATATGGCCATGCACATACACAAATACACACATAGATGGCCATGCCCATACACAAATACACACATACATGGTCGTGCACATACACAGACTGACATAAACACACAAATTCTTACTCCGCCACTGATTGGCAGCTGCAGTGTGGGTCCCCCGTGTTGCAGTGGAATATTCTGTGGTGTAGATCAAACAAAGTCTTTTTTAAATGATGGCCACACAACTTAGTTTATTTTATTTTATTTTGGCTGATTAAACATAAAACATTCAACACGATTTTTATTTTTCCAACCAGTTCTGTCCCAGTGCACAGACACACAACCAGGAACATGGAAGATAGCATCACTGTGTTCAACACTCTGAAAACAAGTCAACACAACAGCGTTTGTGTTGCAATGAAGGCTCTACTGTCACATTTCTAGCAGGAGTGGTCATGTGATGCTGTGTGTGTTGGTCTTCCAGGGTCTGTGTAAAATTTCTAGCAGGAGTAGTCATGTGATGCTGTGTGTGTTGGTCTTCCAGGGTCTTTCCCATCTCCACTCTCATCATGTGATACACAGAGACATTAAAGGACAAAACGTTCTGCTCACTGAGAATGCAGAAGTCAAGCTTGGTATGTTGCAGGCATAAACACACACACACACACACACGATGCACTAAAATATCCATTGTAGAACGGCAGCATGTAGTCCACATATCAACATGTAGTCCACATATCAACATGTTGTCCACATAACAGCATGTAGTCCACATATCAACATGTAGTCCACATATCAACATGTAGTCCACATATCAGCATGTAGTCCACACATCAGCATGCAGTCCACATATCAGCATGTAGTCCACATATCAACATGTAGTCCACATATCAGCATGTAGTCCACATATCAACATGCAGTCCACATATCAGCATGCAGTCCACATATCAACATGCAGTCCACATATCAGCATGTAGTCCACATATCAGCATATAGTCCACATATCAACATGCAGTCCACATACCAGCATGTAGTCCACATATCAGCATGTAGTCCACATACCAGCATGTAGTCCACATATCAACATGGTTTGTGTTCCAGTTGATTTCGGCGTGTCGGCCCAGCTGGACAAGACAATTGGTCGGAGGAACACCTTCATCGGGACACCCTACTGGATGGCACCAGAAGTCATCGCCTGTGACGAGAACCCTGAAGCCACATACGACTACAGGGTACGTTGTAACAAATCAATTACATTCTCCAACCGGATCTAATTACCCATTTCATAATTATCCTTTTAGTGGGGCATTATGATGAATACAGGACACCAGTAACAATCAGTGGAACAACAGACATGTGTTTGAAAGTGGCCGGGTAAAACTCTCCTGTTACCATACTGTACCATGATGCAGCTCTATTAGATGGAGATACATTAGATGGAGATACATTAGATGGAGATTCTATATTAGATGGAGATATATTAAATGGAAATATATTAGATGGAAATATGGAGATATATTAGATGGAGATGTATTAGATGGAGATATGGAGATATGGCGATATATTAGACAGAGCTATATTAGATGGATATATGGAGATACATTAGATGGAGATACTATATTAGATGGAAATACATTAGATGGAGATATGGAGATACATATTAGATGGAGATATATTAGATGGAGATACTATATTAGATGGAGATACATTAGATGGAGATATATAAGATGGAGATATATTAGATGGAGATACATTAGATTGAGAGATATAAGATGGAGATATATTAGATGGAGATATATAAGATGGAGATATATTAGATGGAGATACATTAGATGGAGATACATTAGATGGAGATACATTAGATGGAGATACTGTGGTGATACACAAATGAGGGTAGATTTACCAAGGGCTGCTGCTCCTTTAAGGCAGACATTCAAAGTGCTGACATAGGCACTGCTTAGAGTTTCCGGGGGGAGCCATGTTTGCAGCAGCATAGCGGTTAGCTGGTTGCCACGAGAGATTGTGCTGTATCAGTGTTGTTTTGTGTGGCAAGTAAACGGAATTGACTCGACTCGATCTCTCCGTCTCCTCATTTCTGCACTCCCGCAATACTATATTAGATGGAGATAGATATATTAGATGGAGATACGTTAGATGGAGATACATTAGATGGAGATATATTAGATGGAGATATATAAGATGGAGATAGATGGAGATACATTAGATGGAGATACTGTGGTGATACACAAATGAGGGTAGATTCACCAGGGGCTGCTGCTCCTTTAAGGCAGACATTCAGAGTGCTGACGTAGGCACTGCTTAGAGTTTCCGGGGGGAGCCATGTTTGCAGCAGCCTAGCAGTTAACTGGTTTCCACGAGAGATTGAGCTGTATCAGTGTTGTTTTGTGTGGCGAGTAAACGAAAGTGACTCGACTCGATCTCTCCGTCTCCTCATTCCTGCACTCCCACAATACTATATTAGATGGAGATAGATGGAGATATATTAGATGGAGATACTATATTAGATGGAGGTAGATGGGGCTATATTAGATGGAGATACTATATTAGATGGAGATAGATGGGGCTATATTAGATGGAGATACATTAGATGGAGATATATTAGATGGAGATACTATATTAGATGGAGATACGTTAGATGGAGACACTATATTAGATGGCGATAGATGGAGCTATATTAGATGCAACTTTTTGATCCCTTTGAGCAAACTGAATACACAGTGATGCATTTTTCCCATTCGAATCAAGTACACATTACTATGAACAAATAATAATCAAGTACACATTCCTATGAACAGATAATAATCAAGTACACATTACTATGAACAGATACCAATCGAGTACACATTACTATGAACGGATAATAATCAAGTACACATTGCTATGAACGGATGGTAGTCAAGTACATGTTACTATGAATGGATAGTAATCAAGTACACATTACTATGAACGGATAGTAATCAAGTACACATTACTATGAATGGATAGTAATCAAGTACACATTACTATGAATGGATACTAATCAAGTACACGTTACTATGAACGGATAGTAATCAAGTACACATTACTATGAACGGATAGTAATCAAGTACACATTACTGTGAATGGATAGTAATCAAGTACACGTTACTATGAACAAATAATAATCGCACGAGCCACTCCAGCATCATGGCCGTGTGTTCGGGCCAGGCTCTCGTGGAGCAGGATTCAGACACATGGCTCTGCCCCACAGGAGATGGTCCAGGACCAGCTTTTCAGTCTCGGTCCAGGACCAGCGTTTCAGTCTCGGTCCAGGACCAGGTTTTCAGCCTTGGTCCAGGACCAGGTTTTCAGTCTCCTCCTGTGTGAAGATGTAGCACGGTAGCACTGCAGACACCAGTGGTGGCAGAGTCATAAGTCTCACCGTGTGTGGTCATTTCCCTGACAGTGGGACACTTTGCCAGCATATATGAAATGGTTTCCATGGTAACACTGATTCTGACACTTCTGCTAGGTCATATAGCATCTAGGTGGCATCCTTGTATGAGGCCAGCATTGACAAAAATAAAAAAATGATTAACTGTGAAGACACAAAAACCGTTCACCAAAAGTAAAAGATCTTGATGGCAGATTTTGTTGAGTTGTGCAGCACTGACTTGTAACTTGTAACTGACCTGTAACTCACACCTGCTCCTCTTCCCCTTTGACCAGAGTGACTTGTGGTCATTAGGCATCACTGCTTTAGAGATGGCTGAAGGAGCCCCTCGTAAGTTAGACACACACACACGCACACACACACACACACACACACACACACACACATATACACACACACAAAAAAAAACACATACACACAAAAACACACACACACACAAACGGGTAAAGCTTTTTTTGCCATGTAAAATGTAGCGTGTTGTGTTTGTATTTAACATGGTTTTTTATCCATGTGTGGTCAATTTTACACTCATTACTTCATTTGCTCCCCCTCCCCCCCTCTCTCCCTCTGTCCTGTAGCACTGTGTGACATGCACCCCATGAGAGCGCTGTTCCTGATCCCCCGAAACCCCGCCCCCAGACTCAAGTCCAAGAAATGGTAAGAACACACACCCACACACACACTCCATTACGTCAGTATTAATGACATCACTTTTAATCACATCACTATTAATGATTTCACTATCAATGATATCAGTGTTAATGACATCCCTATTAATCACACCACTATTAATGAAATCACTGTTAATCACATCACCAGTAATGACATCACTGTTAATTGCATCACTATTAATGACATCCCTATTAATCACACCACTATTAATGAAATCACTATTAATGACATCACTGTTAATCACATCACCAGTAATGACATCACTTTTAATTGCATCACTATTAATGACATCACTATTAATGATATCACTGTTAATGACATCTCTATTAATCACACCACTATTAATGAAATCACTGTCAATCACATCACTATTAATGACGTCACTATTAATGATATCACTATTAATGACATCACTGTTAATCACATCACTATTAATCACATCATCAGTAATGACATAACTGTTAATGACATCACTATTAATGACACCACTATTAATGACATCACTGTTAATGACATCACTATTAATCACACCACTATTAATCATATCACTATTGATGACATCTCTATTAAGCACATCCCTATTAAGCACATCACTAGTAATGACATCACTGTAAATGACATCACTATTAATCACATCAGGGAAGTCCAAACAGAGGGCAGCTTTTATTAGTACTAACAACCTGTCGTGGTTTCCAGCCTCTAACCCCATCCCCAGCACACACGGACACACACACACACACACACACACACACACACACACGGACACACACACACACACACACACACACACACAAAGTTGTCCAGTGCTTTTATTAAGGTGTAAGGCGCACCAGAAAGAATGAAATGTGTGCCACCAATACCCTGCCACGGTGTGAATGGCAGCACACGTGTGTTGTGTGTCCTGTGTGTGGGATGTGCAGAGGACATGTAGCGTGTCTGCATCACAGGGCTTCTTCCCCAGCTGACCAGCAGCCATGGGACAGGGAGTGTCTCTTTTCCAGTGGTGGCACTTTGACAGCTGCTCAACTAAACACTTGGGAAGACTTGTGTATCTTCTCAACACATTGTCTTCACTAGCGCCTTTTACCACAATCACAGTATTGATGAGGATTTAAGGAATCAGCAGGACAGTGTCCAACGCTCTACAGTGCCATGTGTGTAACCACCAAACCTGTAAGCTAGGGCTTCTCAAAGTTCGGACCTCGGTCCTCATCCAGATCGAACCGCAAGTCAATCTGGACCCCCATCCCTCATGTTACTAATACAGCGCTGTGAAGTACAATGTTTCCTGTTATACTGGACAATTTGCTGGGGTGTCAAGCTGTCATTGTTTATTATTATTTATCATTATTACTGCGCTTACAGTAACGTCACGAGTAACGCTGTCTTCACGTCACCTGGTTCAGTGTCTCTCCTCTGCTCCGCTCCGTGTGTGTGGATGTGGGGGGAAGGGGGAGAGGGGGCCGGGGGCTCCCTCGTTCAACCACAGAGCAGAGAGAGAACCTAGCCGACTATAAAGGACAGTAACGGGCGTCCGGGTAGCATAGCGGTCTGTTCCGTTGCCTACCAACACAGGGATCGCCGGTTTGAGTCCCCGCCAGTTCGAGTCCTCCAGCTTGGTCAGGTATCCCTACAGACACAATTGGCCGTGTCTGCGGGTGGGAAGCCGGATGTGGGTATGAGTCCTGGTGGCTGCACTAGCGCCTCCTATGGTCGGTTGCGGCGCCTGTTCGGGGGGGAGGGGGAACTGGGGGGAATAGCGTGATCCTCCCACGCGCTACGTCCCCCTGGTGAAACTCCTCACTGTCAGGTGAAAAGAAGCGGCTGGTGACTCCACATGTATGGGAGGAGACGTGGTAGTCTGCAGCCCTCCCCAGATCAGCAGAGGGGGTGGAGCAACGACCAGGACGGCTCGGAAGAGTGAGGTAATTGGCTGGTTACAATTGGGGAGAAAAAGGGAGGGGGGGGGTAAAAAAAAACTAAATAAATAAAAAATGACAGTAATGGGCAGCCTACCGGTACGCGAGTTCTCGTTAGGGTTAGAGCCAATCAGAGGCAGAGTAGGGCGGGTCTTCGCAGAGCATTATAAAAGCAATAAATTACAACAAAAGTTAAAAGCGGAGTTGATAAAAGTTGTTTTTTTTGTCATTGCCAATAGTTCCTGACCTCTGACCTTTAATAAAAATCAGATGCGGACCTTCAAGTAATAAGTTTGAGAACCCCTACTGTAAACTTTTTTTTTTGGGATCCCCCCCTTTCTCCCCAATTGTATCCGGCCATTTACCCCACTCTTCTGAGCCGTCCCGGTCACTGCTCCACCCCCTCTGCTGATCCAGGGAGAGCTGCAGACTACCACATGCCTCCTCCCATACTTGTGGAGTCACCAGCCGCTTCTTTTCACCTGTCACCTGACAGTGAGGAGTTTCACCAGGGGGACGTAGCGCGTGGGAGGATCACGCTATCCCCTCCGACCAACCAGAGGAGGTGCTAGTGCAGCGACCAGGACACATACCCACATCCGGCTTCCCACCCGCAGACACGGCCAGTTGTGTCTGTAGGGACGCCCGACCAAGCCGGAGGCAACACGGGGAGTCGAACCGGGGTCCCCGTGTTGGTAGGCAACGGAATAGACAACATAGACACCCAACTCGTCACATATGGACACTTGGCCAGGACCCTCTTCGTCACGTTACAATGCTCTGGGGACCCCTGTAGCGTCAGCTTTCAACGTGGGGGGTAGTGGAGTTATGCGGTCTCTCCCCATGTCTGTCAGCAGACAAGGGCCGGAGATCACTCTCAGCACTTCACCTGATGAGCGGCTGGCTGCATACAGCTCACAGGCACACAGAAAACCCCTATTATGACATATTCATGAACTAATTTTATCCTCTTCGAGATTATCCTGACTACTTTTTTAAATAAAAGTACAGAATCTAAATCTGTTTTTTAATCTGTGTGCATTCATTGCTAACGTGGTGTAAACTACTAATAAGACACATTAGTCCCTAGCTAACAGGTCTGACCCTTTAGCTGAGCGGTTAGTGATGTCGCCTTGTGGTGCAGTACACCCCGTATCGAATCCCGCACCGGGCAAGAAAATAACCAGTTACATTGGTGGCAGCGGTGGGATCCGGAAGTGTGCAGATCCTCAGAAGTCTCTTTGGAGCGCGGGAATAACAAAGCACGAGGGCGCGCTTCCGGGGAGGGTGACGACTGTAAACTACTAATAAGTCACGTTAGCCCCTAGCTAACGGGTCTGACCCTTTAGCCAAGCGGTTAGTGATGTCGCCTTGTGGTGCAGTACACCCCGTATCGAATCCTGCACCGGGCAAGACAATAACCGGTTACAGTGGTTAACATGCTAAGCTAACAGATACAACCGTTAACTCACCGGAATATCAAACAAGTGCACAGTCCTAAGTACGAAGTCGCAGCTCCTCGGCCAACTTCTGTGGTTCAGGTTACACTTCTCATTTAACAGACTCTCCTATAAAATTACGTTTAATACAGTGTAATAAAAACATGACGACTAATCTAGCTTTCCAGACGCTTCTAGACATGCTCCGCTTCGGCATGCAGAGCACGCGACGGGCGGCTCTTCTCGTTGCGCTTCCCTCCCCTCTTGTCGCTGGTGTGGTTCTGTCCGTCGGGGTTTTGGAGCGAAAACAGATTCATAGTTAAAGTTCGGGAACTGAGGTCTAACCCTGAACCACAAGAGCTGACCGAGGAGCTGCTGCTTCGTACTCACGACTGTGAACATTTGATATTCTGGTGAGTTAACGGTAGCTGTTAGCTTAGCATGTTAGCCACATGGGGGGGGGGGCTCATACTGCACCAGTCTGACTTTAATGATGCTAACCTTCAATTTTCTGTCACAGATCTCCAAAATGACTGTTCCCTTAGATACCGCCTTTCACCTGCCAGTTTCAGTGCATGTCCAGTTACCCTAGCACGTCACTCTTTTCTCTGTCTTTTACTCTCCTCCTCATGTGCAAGCAAACCTTCTCTCATAAATGTCCTCCCTTCATCTCACTCCTTCCTTTTGCTAGGTCGAAGCGTTTCTTGTCCTTCGCTGATAGCTGTCTGGTGAAAAACCATCTGCAGCGTCCCAGCACCGATGCCCTGCTAAGACACGCCTTCATCAGGGATCTAGCAAACGAGAGGCAGGTTCGCATCATGCTCAAAGACCACCTGGACAGAACCAGAAAGAAGAGAGAGAAAGGTGAGGACAAAAAAAGGGTTGAATGGATGGACGGATGGTGGGGTGATTGTTGGACAGATGGATGGAAAGACAGACAGATGAATGAAGGGTGGATGGAGGGAAATAAGTATTAATGCAATGGAGTATGGATATTAGAGGGATTTCAGGAAAAACAAGTGCCAGGGTGGATGTCATGTATTGCGTCATCATTGGCTAAAAGGCAATCGCAAATTAATGTTGCATCAGAATCAGAAACACTTTGTCATTTCATTTCATGCACTTGTGCACATGAATTGAAACGAAACATAATTTCCCCCAGCCCACAGCAGTGCAACACAAAGACAAAAACACCTCCAGAAACTACATGAACACATATATCCAAACTAACACACATATCTAAAAAAAAGAAAATTACTGTCCAGGAGAACGAACCCCAGCCAGGATGAGTGTCGGAACTGCCGGTCTGCATGGGCTAGCAGTTAGCTTAGCCTGCCCCGCTTCCACAGCCTATCAGACTGCCCTCGGTGTTTCCTCTTCGGGCGCAGTTCCGGTCAGGGACGTGGTCTTTGGACCCAGAGGATGCAGCAGACCAAGCTCCCTCAGTCGATCCAACACCAGCTCTCGCAGCCAGACACCTTCGACACATCTCCCTGCACTCCACACGACGACACTGAAAACACAGTCAAGGCTAGGCAAGACCGCCGCCAGACCGCCCTCGGTGTTAACGGAACTACCGGTTTTCATGGGCTAGCAGTTAGTTTAGTCTGCCCCATTTCTGCGTCCTGTCAGACCGCCCTCGGTGTTTCC
The DNA here is from genome assembly GCF_029633865.1 of Lampris incognitus. Classification (NCBI taxonomy): domain Eukaryota; kingdom Metazoa; phylum Chordata; class Actinopteri; order Lampriformes; family Lampridae; genus Lampris; species Lampris incognitus. The sequence goes on along the minus strand of NC_079211.1, from coordinate 53,608,576 downwards.
TCTTCGGGCACAGCTCCAGGCAAGGCCGTGGTCCCTGAGCCCACAGGACGCAGCAGACCAAGCTCTCCCAGCCGATCCAGCTTCAGCTCTCCCAGCCGATCCAGCAGCAGCTCTCCCAGCCATCAAACGAAGACAAGCTTAGACGCAGACGTGGACAAAGACGCTGCATGGACGGCACTGAGTGAGGCCGCTGCAAATGTGAATTTGCGCCACCATGGGAACTATAGGTTAGGACAGAAATTATTGTGGAAATGATCAGATAATTAATTTACCCTCTCGGCTCTCGGAATGTAGCAGTCCATGGCGTCCACCTTGTACTGCATAGTCTTGATCTCTGTTCCATTGTGTCAGCTTTACAACACTTCTGTCCTTTGTACTCGAAACCCCATAGCCTGCTGTGAACCTAGCGGTCCTGAAGATATCCTCCACCATTGACTCCAGAAAACAGCTACTTGATGTGTATTCATTTTCTAAGGCCAGGGTGAAATTTTGACTACAGTTGCCTCATGTGTTCATTTGTCAGCCTGTCAAAAGTGAATGCAGCTGAACTTTAGAGAAACGTGGGCCGCCAGCATCTAAGAACGTTCTTGACGCATTTCCTGCCTGTGACCCAGCAGCGTGAGCAAGTCTCCCTCTGGACAGCAGCGTGCCAGCATGGCTGTATGAAAGTAAACTAAGAGGTTTTTACAGTATCTTAGTTATGTTTTGTTATGTTACAACCCAGCCTAAAACTAAGACCAGGATTTTTTTTTTTTTTTTTTTGGGCAGGGGGCACCACTTTAAAAAAAAGTTTTTACAGTCATCAAAGCAGTAGAACAGAAGAGTTCAAATGAGAACTCAAATCGAATAAATTAGTTTGAAACAAGGGTACAGGAAGGTAGGGTGTCCAAGGGTTTGGGATTCTGCCCCTGGCAGAGTCAGAACTCAACAAAACTATGAACAGTTGGACCCGGTGCCTGTCTGCTGTCGGTCTTTCTGTGTGGTAAGAAGGTGGTTCTTTTCAGGGAGAGGCTCCAGTGTGGCTTTCATTGGCCTCTAATCACAGGGTGGCTTAGCCAGGGCCGGGTTACCAAGACACACACACACACACACACACACACACACACAATTTAAAATATATTTGAAATGTAGAGGCACCATAAAACTTTTTTTTTTTATTTTATCCCCTTTTTCCCCCCAGTTGTATCCGGCCAATTACCTCACACTCTTGCAAGTCATCCCGGTCACTGCTCCACCTCCTCTGCTGATCTGGGGAGGGCTGCAGACTACCATGTGCCTCCTCCAATACATGTGGAGTCGCCAGCCGCTTCTTTTCACCTGACAGTGAGAAGTTTCACCATGGGGCCATAGCGCGTGGGAGCATCACGCTATTCCCCCCAGTTCCTCCTCCCCCCTGAACAGGCGCCCTGACCGACCAGAGGAGGCGCTAGTGCAGTGACCAACACACATACCCACATCCGGCTTCCCACCCGCAGACACGGCCAATTGTGTCTGTAGGGACGCCCGATCAAGCCGGCGACAACACAGGGATTCGAACCGGCCATCCTTGTGTTGGTAGGCAGTGGACCTACTCACTTACAATCAAGAGGGAACAGAGATTGAGAGAGAGTCAGAGAATGAGAGGAGCAAGCGCAACAGATGAGTGAAAAACCCCTCGTGGCTGTAAAAGCAGGTAAACCCTCCTTCACACATCTTTATCCCAGATCAAGGTCAATGTCCCCTCTCCATACAGTTGCAGAGTTATTGAGCTGTTTTCATTTTTTTCCTCGTTTGCTAGTGCATTCATATTTCTGCTAGAGCTAAATTGGTGCGGAACTTTTAATTAATATGTCACCTTTGATAATATGATTTATTTGTAATTTTTCAAAATTATTTTTTAATTGTTTCCACCCACCTGTTGTTTATAATATTACATGAGAGCAGGATAAGCGGCTTGGATAATGGATGGATGGATGGATGTTCTTATATGCCATGCTGCTTTGTCAAAAGACATTTCTCTGCTGTGGAGAGAGAGAGAAAGAGTGAGAGAGAGAAATACCTTTGACCTTTAACCAATCATTTAATGGACCATTTTTTCATTTACATTAAAAAACAGAAGAATTAACACAGATACTCCTGTACATATTATATACCCCCCTCCCACCCGCTTATATACACAGCAAAAACAGTAATGATTCAGTTGCTACAAGCCATCCGGTCCTTGTATAATCAAAGTGAGAACTGTGTCCACATTCTCGGCACAAAGTCAAACACATTTTCGGTGGGTGTGGGACTCCACCAAGGTTGTCCCTCATCTCCGATTCTGTTTGTGATATTCATGAACAGTATCTCAAGATGCAGCCAAAGTGAGGAGTGTGTCCATTTTAGGAACCTCAGAATTGCATCTCTGCTCTTCGCAGATGATGTGGTTTCGTTGGTTTCAGCAGAATGCGACCTCCAGCGTGCACTGGGGCAGTTTGCAGCTGAGTGTGAAATGGCCGGGATGAGAGTCAGTACCTCCAAGTCTGAGGCCATGGTTCTCTACCAGAAAATGGTGGATTGCTCCCTCCGAGTTGGGGATGAGTTGTTGCCTCAAGTAGTGAAAGAGTTCAAGTATCTCGGGGTCTTGTTCACGAGTGAGGGTAGGATGGAGCAGGAGATTGACAGGCAGATTGGTGCAGCATCAGCTGTGATGCAAACGTTGTGCTGGACCGTTGTGGTGGGGAGGGAGCTGAGCCGGAAGGCAGAGCTCTCAATTTATCAGTCAGTCTTCGTTCCAACCCTCGCCTATGGTCGTGACCTTTGGGTGGTGACCAAGAGGGTGAAATCGCGGCTACAGGCGGCTGAGGTGAGCTTCCTTCGTGGGGTGTCTGGGCTCAGCCTTAGAGATAGGGTGAGGTGCTCGGACATCCGGAGGGAGCTCGGAGTAGAGCTGCTGCTCCTTCGCGTCGAAAGGAGCCAGTTGAGGTGGTTCAGGCATCTGATAAGGATGCCTCCTGGGCACCTTCCTTTGGACGTTTTCCGGGAATCCCTCAGGAGGGGATCCCTCAGGAGAAGCTTGGGATCCCTCAGTAGAAGCTGGAGGGCGTTGCTGGAGAGAGGGACATCTGGAGTGCCCTACTTAGCTTGCTGCCGCGGCGACCCTACCCCGGAGACATGGCTGAAGATGAATGAATGAATGAATGCTGACCTTCCCTTTTGCAGAAGTTGAGGACAAGTAATTGGTTTGTTACAGTGCACAGAGCATCTCATGTCCCCAAACAGAAACAAATTCTTCCAAGTTTGAAATCGTTTCATAATATGTGAACTCAGTTTTAAGCCGACCAGCCACCAGACCCCTGAACATGAGTGTTGCATCCGTGGACTCTGTGCCTTTCATTTTGTTACTTCTACTAAGCCAAATGCTCATTTTTTGCCTGACCTATAAGAAAGTTAAATAAGGTGACATGTCTGTACTGTGCTGCCATGTACCTAAGACCAAACACAAACAGCATGTCTTCCAATGAGAGGCGAAACGTCTTCACGGATATATACCAAGTCCAGTTGCACTTGATTCAACTCCTTTGGATAACCATGACCTGGATGAATGAGAACATTCACAGGCATGTCTTCCAAAACCTCTCCTAAACCTCTGAGCCACCACTTCAGTACAGAGAAAAGAGGGCTCAGTCTGGGACAGCTGAGCCACAAGTTCTGTAAAGTTTCTTAATCATTGCCAAAAAACAGTGATACCCTGCTCTAGGATCTATATTTGCCATATGTCTCTTTGTGGTCACAGCCCCATGTACTACCTTGGACTGTAGATCCACAGTGCGTTTCTTTATGGGGGGTTTGTACATGGACCTCCAGCTGCCTTTGGGAGATGAGCCTGGTGTCAACACACCCAACCACCTCGACTCCTGTACACCGGTATACAAGTAACTGTATACAAGGCCTTCTTCGGTGTTCTTGAGAATTCCTGTAGTTCTGGTGTTTTAAAAGACATAAGGGCCCGATTTTCTTCTTCCTGCTCCTCCATTGCAGCACGGATGGACAAAGATGGAAAACCAGGTCACATTACTGGCTGATCCCCCCCCAGAATCTGCCCTTAGTGCCTCTCTGAAAAAAACAGGAACTGCACTGATCACTTCCTCCAACAACCTCTCCATTAGACAAAGAGATTTAAAACTAGTCTCTTGGCTCAAAATGGTAGCCATTTTCCACCCTCGTCCTGTTCTGAGACACGCTATCTTAGTAAATCTAGCCCTTGTGAGGGTTCTCCATAGACTGATAGAGATGAGCATCTTGCAGTGTATCAGCAGGTTATAGAACAGGGGTTCCTCCCCTACACTGCCATAGATCTGGGCGCAGTCTCTGTTGGTGTTTAAGACTCTTCCCCAAGCTCAGAGAACAGCCTGATAGAAAGGTGTCATTAGGAACTCTATGCCAGCTAGTTCCAGAAGAAACAAGTGCTTGTCATAATTCAGGTTCATTACCCTACGAAGCAACACAGATGCTTTCACTCCAAAGCTGTTGTTTATGATATCATAGTCGCTGCACAGTTTGAAGATGAAAAGCTTTGATACGACTGCAGAGGTAAGTCAGGCCCTGGCCACTTTCTAACATGGTAGGAACAATACAGCAGATTTGGTCCAGTGAAAGCCTCCCCAGAAAAAGTTCACCAGCCTCTTCTGTACCTCTCTTATGAGCGTGTCCAGAGGTTCTACAAATCTAATCCAGTGCCAGAACATTGAGGCAATCAAGTTATTAACAATCAAGACTCTCCCTTTACAGGATGACTGAGGCTGGATCCAAGTCCTTCTAGACAATCGGGCACTGATGTTTTCAACTAAACCCTTCCAGTTTTTGCTCATAAAGCTGTCACTGCTCAGAAACACACCTAAGCATTTCATCCCTTCTGTGTTCCACTGCGGCCCAGCTGATAATGTTGGCTTCTCTTTATTGTTCTACTCCCTCAGTAATAAACAGATTTTGACCAGTTGATTTTTTGCAGAAGAAGCTTGTTCATTTAATGGCAGTTTCTGCTTAAGATATTTAACATAATTTTGACTCGTTATGAAAACGTCAGTGTATGCTGACAAACTAACGGAATTAACGATGTTCTCTGAAAAGGTTAGCTCTGAGAGACCCTGATTTAAAAGAGGCTCGATGGCCAGCAAACACAACATTCCAGATAAGGAACAACCCTGTCTTATACCGCTCTGAACAGAGTTGTAATATACTTTTTAAGGTGAACGCGTTTTTCCCTCATTCAAGAGGTCAAAATCGGCCTGATTTCTTTAGTACGCCAACAGATCTGATGAACTTGTCAGTGTCGCTGAAATAATCTCTCACTTTAACAGACTTTCCAAATGTTTCATTTAGAAAATCTTTAATTTTCTCTAGAGAATAGAGATCTGGGTCCCAAGTTTCACCAACAGACACCGTATCTGACCCAGAGTCATACTCCATGTCGTCTCCTTCACATGATACCTGGCTGTTGAACACACCCTGTCATTCATTGGTGATCACAGTGTGATGTCTGCCTACAGAATTTATGGAAGCTGCTTCCTCATAATTTTCTACTGACTGTGAGTGTACGTCAGTGCTTGCAGACTGGGAACTGTTCATACTCTACAGTCACAGAACCTTGTTGCTTCTCAGACTTAATCTGTTTCTCTCTATCTTAATCATTATTATCGGAATGTGAACCAGTGGTCCCAGCTACCACCTCCGAAACATCGTGATCTGTACTCCTGGCCACAGGTGCACTATCCGCTGCCTCGGCATGAGTGGAGCCTTCTGCCACGACGGCAGAGTGAACTGCCTTTTGCTGTTTATGTGGACACGCAAAGCATTTGTGTCCCACATCTCCACACGCAAAACTCTTCAACTGTCCTGAGCTGGTATACACCATGTAAGAGCCATCATTGCGCTTTACTCTGAAAGACACCTCCAGTGTTTGTGTAGGTGAGTCTACGAACATGAACACCTTCCACCTCAGAGACTGCAGATGCTTCGGTTTGGGATCTTTACATCCTAAACTCACTGTTTTAAAGCCCCTGACAAATTTACCAAACCTATGGAGCTCGCTCTCTGTAACACCTCATTAGGTATAAACGGCAGAACACTGGATTTGGTGATCCGCGTGGATAGACCTGACAGCTGGGAAACCTGCACAAACATGTCCCTGATACACACGCCACTCTCTCAGATGATCAACATAAGGATCCGCTTTCAAGAACACAACCACTGCTGTGTCCATTCTTGATGCAAACGATATCTTCTCATGTCCTATGTGCTTACTACCGATAGCCAACAGAACCTCCTCCATGATAATGTTGCTGTCCAGCAGGACTATCTTTACTCCCTGCCAGATAGATGGACTTGGCATCTCGGAGGACGCCATTCCTCCCGACAACCACCTGACAAAACCACTGTACACTCAGCAACACTCGATAAAAAGTATTAAGAAAGCTTACCTGATCATGCACATAGGACAGATGAAGAATATAAAAAAGAAAGGACAGCAAAAAATTCAAACTCTGCACCAATCTCACATCCACCACCCTCACTCACACTCACACACCCAACTACCCAGCATAGAGAGAGGGAGAGGGAGAGGGAAAGAGAGACTAATTGTCTAAGGTTATTGGATACGCTTTGATAGTAATGATGTCTACTACATGCAAGTTAAGCCAATTTGAAGTGAATTGTACAGAGGGAAAGAAGAGAAGGAGGGGGACAGAGAGACAGCCAGAATCAATGAAAGATGGTGAGATCTTGAGAGGGGAGAGCTTTACTATAGCTGCACACAACCGACCTTTCCTCTCCTGCTGAGTTCACTTCAGAGGGTATGTTTTACACAACAGAGGGGAAAGTGAGAGCTAAAGGAACAGAAAGCTTACAAAAACCATGTGAAACACAGAAAAGTAGGTAGGAGGATAGGGACTTGAAATCTTCTGTCACGTCGCCATCCTGTTGTGAGAGCATTACTGTCTGCACAAGTTGCACGTGTTGAGATTTTCCTTGACTTTGTGTGAAGAGACAGTGGGGCGGAGGGAAGAGAAGGAGGGAGGAAGTCACTTGTGTTTTTGTTCTCATAGCTGCTATTCTGATGCTGTTGATTGTGGTGTGTTAAAGAATCTTGTGTCTTCACTATACTCTGACTGAAGTTGGTGCAGAGAGGCTGAGGTAGACTCATATTCAACAGAGGGGAAGAGAAAGATGTAGGTGACAGAAATAGAGAGAGAGAGAGAAAGTGAGGGAGAGAGAGTGAGCGAGAGAGGAGAGAGCGAGCGAGACAGAGAGGAGAGAGAGTGAGAGGAGAAAGAGAGGGAGAGGGAGAGAGAGAAATAGAGAGAGAGAGGAGACAAGCAGACAGAGAGAAACAGAGAGGGGAAGGAAGGAGGAAACAGAATGACCATCTGGTTCTAATCTTCTGTTAACTCATAAAAACAGACTAATGACTGGGAGCTTTTCTGCACATTTTGTATGTGTGTCAGTGTGTGCGTGATTGTGTGTCTGTTCGTGTATTTATTTATGCATGCATGTTTGTGTGTGTGCACGTGGGAATTTTAATCCTACGTGTGTGTTTGCTAGTGTGCGTGCAAACACATGTTTGTTGTGTATGTGTGCATGCAACAGTCCTATGCGAGGGTCCCTGTGACCCGCTACAGCAGCACCCTCGCTGCTCGTCCAACAACATGTGGGAACACAACTAGGGCAAACTTTTTTTACGTTAGAAAAAAGTGCACACAAAAAGGATATCGGAAAAAAATATTTTCACATATCCAAGAAAGTAGCTTTTAGCATTCAGTGATCAAGTTTCATTTAAACTTGGTAAAAACAACAAGTCCTGCATCAACATGTGTTACTAATAGTGCAGACACACACAAGACTGATTTTGTTGGAAAAGAAATGAAAACAGCAAAGTGAGTCGCACCGCAATATGAAACGAGTCCTCGTGTTGCTGTGAAGCAGCAAGAAGATTTATTGAGAACGCAGCGCTGGTCTTGTTGGGGTTGGCATTCCAGATGTTTGGTCGACTGATTGCCATGACACAGTAGGGAAATGGGTCTGTGAGCACGTTTTGTCAGTCATTATGGCTCCTGCCTGGCTTGTGACGCTCGAGAAGCCAAAGTACCAAGCTGTAGACCCGTGGCTCGCCGGGCGAGACCCTGGAAGCCTGCTCAGAAATGACCACGTGGTTACTGCCGGCAGTTATGATACAGTACACTGATGCTTCTGGGAATCTTGTTAATGTTTGTATGTATTTATAACTTCATTTTGTTTTTCTCTCCTCTTTCTCCTTTTGTCTCCCGGCCTCCCCCTTCGTTACTCTCAGAGGGTCCAGAATATGAGTATAGTGGCAGTGAAGAAGAGGATGAGGAGGTGACGGAGGAGGAAGGAGAACCCAGGTGAGACTTGTTTTTTTTATACCAATAACGTACCTCCTTAAACATCATCATCATCACTATCATCATCATCATCAAATAACTACATGAGGTCATTTAAAAATCATACTGTTTTCAATAAACTAGTCTGTTCTTATAGATGATTTTTTTTTCTCGTTTGTGTTTTGTTTTGTACTTATGCTTTACATAACAATAACAAATAATAAAACAATAATAAAATAAATATATTTTAATTTAAAAAAAAATGTTTTATTGTTATTTTATTAGAAAATAAAATAAATAAAATTCATTATAAAATAAAAATAAAGACTATAAATACTATTAAATATAATATTATATTATATTATATTTTAATATGATATAATAAAATAAAGGGTGTTCCCCCACCTGCTGCCCAATGACTGCTGGGATAGGCTCCAGCATCCTGCGACCCTAATTAGGATAAGCACTTTACAGTAAACGGGGTGAAACAAGACAGCCGATAAACATAACACAGACATACAGGGGTGGATGGGAAGTGGGGCGATGAGAGGGAGAGGCGGCAGCCACACACGATGCCAGCAGTACTCTTCCACTTTGACACATACAAAAGGGCAAGAAAAACAAAAACAACAGCACTGTGGAAGTTGATGTTGCGTAGGGGTTTACTCCCGTAGCCTATTCCTCTCCTGACATATCCACTAGGTGGCACTGTTTAACCCATAGCTGGGGGCTGGTTCGTGGGCATCAGGGAATATCCATACACCGGTGGGCCTGCGTACCGCACGTCTAGGGACCAGACCTCCTCCGAGTCCCTTGTAGTCCAAGGTGTACCCAGTTACCGTGTGTCGCCACGAGGAGGCGCTACACAGGGCTTGCTGTTGGAGAGGCTATGTACTGGCAGGGAGAGACTTACGTGCTCGGCTGTCCTGTTGGCATTTCTGCTAGCCAGCGGTGAAGGTTGAGAGAGAGACGTGACAGACACACAACACTGCACCAACACACTAGACGCTTCACAACAACCCCACTTCTTACACAAGACCGTCACACACACAAGGTAAACTGATGAGCAGAACATCAAGGCACTCAGACCGGGAGATATTGTCACCGCTGTGTATGTTGCTGGTTAGAAATACGTACCGGGTTGCATGCAAGTATCAACCGATCCAAACTTTTCATTTGTTTTAATGGTTATTACATAAGTAATTAATCACCACAGTGTGTGTGTGTGTGGGGGGGGGGACAAATGCCCTAGTACATATGCCCCTCTCCCTGGACTTGATACACCAGATGGTGTAAGGACCTGAACACACTCTCTTAGGATGAGCTTTAAGTGTGCACGTGTGTGTCTGTTCATGTGTGTGTGTGGACATGTGACGATGACGTGACTCTCTCATATTAAGTCATAACATTTGCCATTTCTCTTTCTCTCTCTCCGTTTGCATGTCTGTCTGTCTATCTATCTATCTATCTATCTATCTATCTATCTATCCATCTATCCATCTATCCATCTATCCTTCCATCCATCCATCCATCCATCCATCCATCCATCCATCCATCCATCCATCCATCCATCCATCCATCCATCAGCTCCATAGTGAATGTACCAGGTGAGTGGACGTTGAGGAGGGAGTTCCTGCGGTTGCAGACAGAGAGTCGTGAGGGAGGCAGAGAAGGAGGAGGCCACGGAGGAGTTGGCGACCAGCAAAGACAGCAGGTGAGATCTGTTTATTTCCCCTCTTACTTATATTTACATATATATATATATATATATATATATATATATATATATATATATAAAAAGATTGCTGTTAGTGACACACCAATGCAAAATATTGAATTTAGCACTATTCGGCTATGTACAGCCAGAGTAATCGTGTTATTTCATCTTGCTGGTGATTGCTGTACACTTTGTAAAAGTGTGCCGTTTAAGCCCAGCTAATGCTAAAATGAAAATATGGCAGTTAAAGGAAAACAACAGTGCACATGTTGATGTTCTGCCTGTAAGATTTTCATTTGCATGAGTGCCTGAAAATAGAAATGTACCAATTTGGGTCAACAAAAAAACCAAAACAACGAGGCATCTGGGTAGCATGGTGGTCTATTCCGTTGCCTACCAACATGGGGATCGCCAGTTCGAATCCCGGTGTTACGCTTGGTCGAGCATCCCCACAGACACAATTGGCCGTGTCTGCGGGTGGGAAGCCGGATGTGGGTATGTGTCCTGGTCGCTGCACTAGTGCCTCCTCTGGTCGGTCGGGGCACCTGTTCAGGGGGGAGGGGGAACTGGGGGGGAATAGCGTGATCCTCCCACGCGCTACGTCCCCCTGGTGAAACTCCTCACTGTCAGGTGAAAAGAAGCGGCTGGCGACTCCACATGTATGGGAGAAGACATGTGGTAGTCTGCAGCCCTCCCCGGATCAGCAGAGGGGGTGGAGCAGCGACCGGGACGGCTTGGAAGAGTGGGGTAATTGGCCGGGTACAATTGGGGATAAAACGGGGGGGGGGGGCCCTTGAGGAACACGTGAGGACTGTAAGAAGCGTGCTCCTGGACCTGTTGCAGCATATCTGTTCACTCAGCAAGCCTGCAGCTGTTTCGGTCATTGTTGAAGAATGCTCTAATTCCTTTACTCAAGTAGAAAAACGAGTAGAGCATCGGTTGGAGTGCCCAGCTGTGGACAGGACAGAGACAGCAAAGGCAAAACAGTATGTTTGACACGTAAAACACTTGAACTTAAACCCGTGAACTCATTTATTCTGGCTGTCAGTCGTCCACCACCGCAACGAAGATGGATGAGCACGTGGACCAAACGGGTTTAAACTGGGAAGAGTAGGAGAAACACAGAGGCCTTGTCATAGTGGGCTAGCTCCTCTAATTCTCAATGTAAACATACCAAATTTTATAGAGCTTGACGCCCTAATATAGTTGTACAACTTGTTTAATGCCCCTACTTCCCCTTTTTTCCTTTTTTCATCCCTCCATCCCTGACTTCCGTTGATGTTGTTACTGTAATAGATTTAAAGCTACAGACATGCGACTTTTTTTCTCCCCAATTGTATTTGGCCAATTACCCCACTCTTCTGAGCCATCCTGGTCACTGCTCCACCCCCTCTGCCGATCTGGGGAAGGCTGCAGACTACCACATGCCTCCTCCGATACATGTGGAGTCACCAGCCGTTTCTTTTCACCTGACAGTGAGGAGTTTCACCAGGGGCGTAGCGTGTGGGAGGATCACGCTATTCCCCCCAGTTCCCCCTCCCCACCGAACAGGCACCCCAACCAACCAGAGGAGGCGCTAATGCATCATTGACCAGGACACATACCCACATCCGGCTTTCCACCCGCAGACATGGCCAATTGTGTCTGTAGGGACGCCTTACCAAGCCGGAGGTAACACGGGGATTCAAACTGGCGATCCCCATTTTGGTAGGCAACGGAATAGACCGCTACACTACCCGGACACCCCTGAGACACGAGACTTTACAGGAACCATTGCACCTGTACCAGTCAGAAGTCAGTGAGATACCAGTCAGAAGCCAGCCCAAGATTTCATCAGATGCCCCACTTTTAGCTTTCTTTTTCATCCCTCATTCTCGTGCATCACCTTGACTGAGCTCACACCTCTGCTCCTTGAAATGCTTTCTTGTTGGAAATACTTTCTAGTTCTTGGCTCTAATCCCATTTTATGCCAACTGTAGCTTGCATTAGCATTGCTCAGCTGTCACAAGGAAACCCTGACAAGGTCACTCAAAGCTGGGTTAGAGGCAGGGGTACCCTGTGTGGATTCTGCCAGAGCTGGATGACAAGCCAGTCCAACTTAGGGATCACTTCAACCCCATTGATCCTAACACTCTGGTATTTTTGTGTCACCAGTTATGGGTGAATGAGTTACGCCTCAACTGAAATGTATGCCTAGCTATTTTGAATTGTTTGCTTGTGTAAACTGTTGTGTAGTTTGTTCCTTGCCTGCAAGTCAGTCCAGTTGTCCATGAGAGAGGAGGTCCTACAAACAAGTTCCTAAAGCTTTAAGTCAAAACAGAAGAGGAGTCAAATGAAATTCTTGGGGTTGCTTTGCAATTGCTATGCCAAATCTTGGGGTTGCTGTAGCAACTCCAAGCAACATCTTAGCTCCGCCTTTGAATGCGGGAGCGGGCGGTAATGGTCCGAAATCCAGCGGGGGCGGGCTTAAGAGAATAGTCCCATGCAGGGCTTTAGTTGGAAGATAAGCAAAGATGATCAGTAAAAAATAAACATTCACAAGAGCAGTGAGTACAGAATCAATGGAAGCAGTAATCCTGTGCCAGGTGTGTTAAATAAAGACTTTATAAAGCTTGTCTTCTATGTTTTATGTTGTTGTAGTTGTTACATTGAACTATAGGGGACATTTGGCTGCATTTGTGTCCTCATGCGTTTCGGAAAAACATGATGAAAACAAATACACAGATAAAATTGACTTGACCCACTTTCTCTCTGTGCTCTATATCTCTGTAGCGCCACTAATGGTCAAAAGTGTCCTTACAAAAACCTTACAAGGCAGAAAACTATCCAGACTACTGAGAAATCTACCCAGGGGCAAACCGTTAAAATATTTAAAGCAGTCGTTTGTTCTGACACTATGGTTTTGACCCTAGAGACAATATGAGATATTCTCTTTTTGTAAAATGTCTAGTGGACATTAACAGGCATATTGTGATGCTCCGTTGATGCATGTGGGTCCAGGATAATGGACTTGAGCGCTCCTTCAAAAACGCTGCATCTGACAACCGTCTCACGTGCATCATTGGACGCTGCATAGTGGTTCTGGCATGCACACTGCGTCCGAGATGCTTCCTGTGGACATGGAGCTGCACGAGAGCGATGCATCATTTACTGGCTGACAGACAGAAATACCCTCACCCACATCCTAAAGAGGATGACGATGATGATGATAATGATGATTATTATTATAGGTATTACAGCAGCAAAGGCAACAGGAGCAAGAACGATATAAGCAGCAGTTTCTGGCTGACAGACAGAGGAGGATTCAACAGCAGCACGAGCAGCGACAAAAACTAGAGGAGGTAAGCCCGTGAGGATGGTCACCCCGTACCCATCCAGCAGTTTTATGTTTCTTAAGAAACATGCCAAATGTAAGAGAAGACTGTGAGTTTGATCATGTTTTCACCAAATGTTCAACTAAGTGTAATACTTCTCTGTTAAAACTTTTTAATTGCTCTTTTATTTTGTTTCCAGCAGCAGAGGCGTCAGCTGACAAACTCTGTCTTCCAGTGGGCGGAGCTACAGGAGGTGCTGCTGGGAGAGGAGGCGGACCTCCATGACGACAGAATCATACTGGACAACAGGAACAAGAGGACTGACAGGAGACTGGTATGATCTAGCTACCAACTACTCCTCTCTGTCCCCAGACCCATGACAATAAGACATGAAGTATGCCTTAGGAGGGGACTTGTCCTCATGATTATGGTCTTTTATCGTGATAAAGAATATGAACAAGTCCAGCATTTGTGCTGCAACCTGCACTGGAATACTGGGGCAAGTGCAGATACCGAGGGCAAAAGCCAAAAACCACAGAAGAATGAAAATGTTAAATCATCAAAAATAATATTCTATTTACTGCTTATAAATTTACTATAGACTTTACAATTTAATACACCACTCTAGCCAGTCATGGTTGATTTTACCTTTTATGCTCGGCCATTTCAATACCCACCTAACCATATAATTACTTGAAGAAGCTAAATTGTTTTCTTTAAGTGACAAAACCAGTTTGTTCCCGCTACGGTTGAAACTCTAGCAACCACAGTGCCACCCCACCCTTACACCCTGAGCTAGCAAGCATTAGCACTTAACTATCTGCCAAGTCAACAGAGATTAATGACTTGGTGTGAACAAGCAAGCTTGAAACTGCCAATGTCCGGTCCAGGTTAGCTTTACTGGTTAGCTACTTACTCTTTTATATCCTACCAACCAGCTAGCTAGCAGTACCTCACACTTATAAATCCTACCAACCAGCTAGCTATCAGTACCTTATTCACCAGAATGTGTGTTATATAGTCAAGTCCGTTTTTATTTGTATAGCTCATTATCACAAATTACACGTTTGCCTCAGTGGGCTTTACAGTAACACAACATCCTGTCCTCATCGGATAAGGAACAACTTCTTAAAAACCATGTGACCGGGACACATACCCACATCTGGCTTCCTGCCCGCTGACACGGCCAATTGTGTCTGTAGGGATGCCCGACCAAGCCAGAGGTAACATGGGGATTCAAACCAGCGATCCCCGTTTTGGTAGGCAATGGAATAGACGCCCACACGGGATGTCACTTTAATGTGCAGCATAAATGAAGGGTGCCATTTTCTTACCATAGATGATTATTGATCGTGGCAGCGTGGCTGCAGCAGGAGCTGCAGCTTTATGTGATCCAGCAGGGGGTTGGTGGGTTGGTGACTTTAGATTGTTGGCAAAATGAGATACACATGAAGTTTGAAATGGGGAATATTCTTCAGAGCAGAAAAGATGCAATAGCTAGCACTAGTGCTGTCGCTTCACAGCAAGAAATGCCTGGGTTCGAACCCCGAGGTTGTCCAACCTTGGGGGTCATCCCAGGTCGTCCTCTGTGTGGAGTTTGCATGTTCTCCTGGTGTCTGTGGTGGGTTTTCTCCGGGTGCCTCCACCATCAAAAAGACATGCATGTTATGGTTAATACTCCTGTCTGTGCCCCTGAGCAAGGCATGGCAAGAAGAACTGGAGTTGGTCCGCGGGTGCTGCACTGCGGCTGCTCATTCCTCCTAGCTACACAGCTAGGATGGGTTAAATGCAGAGCACAATTTCCCCGCGGGGATTAATAAAGTATATCAAAAATCCTTTGAACCAATTCAAAAAACGGGGCTGTGGTGAAATATTTAACGACATGGGCGTTGGCTAAAAGCTATATGCCATCTTGCATACTCTGAATACGCAAGTTCCCACATCTCAGGGATTCAACACAAAACCTCAGTATACCCTTATTAAGGTTGGTCTGTGTGTGCCCACGTGTCAGACATCCACGCACGACGGGTCTGCATGTGTTCTTGCTATTCTGTGCTTTTGAGGGTCTAATACTGCAAGAACACGCAAGAACACGATACTGAAGGAGAGGCAATTTTAAAATTCAAGGTCTAAGACAGAGTCAGGTCAAGGCAAGGGTACCATGGTGCTGAGGGTAAAGGTGTCAGAGTCAGGTCAAGGTGAGGGTACTATGGTGCTGAGGGTAAAAGTGTCAGAGTCAGGTCGAGGCGAGGGCAGCATGGTGCTGAGGGTAAAAGTGTCAGATTCAGGTCAAGGTGAGGGTACCATGGTGCTGAGGGTAAAGGTGTCAGAGTCAGGTCAAGGTGAGGGTACCATGGTGCCGAGGGTAAAGGTGTCAGAGTCAGGTCGAGGCGAGGACAGCATGGTGCTGAGGTTAAAGGTGTCAGAGTCAGGTCAAGGTGAGGGTACTATGGTGCTGAGGATAAAAGTGTCAGAGTCAGGTCAAGGTGAGGGTACCATGGTGCTGAGGGTAAAGGTGTCAGAGTCAGGTCGAGGTGAGGGCAGCATGGTGCTGAGGGTAAAGGTGTCAGAGTCAGTTCAAGGTAAGGGTACCATGGTGCTGAGGGTAAAGGTTTAGGAGTCAGGTTAAGGTGAGGGCAGCATGGTGCTGAGGGTAAAGGTTTAGGAGTCAGTTAAGGTGAGGGCAGCATGGTGCTGAGGGTAAAGGTGTCAGAGTCAGGTCAAGGCGAGGGTACCATTGTGCTGAGGGTAAAGGTGTCATAGAGTCAGGTCAAAGTGAGGGTACCATGGTGCTGAGGATAAAGGTGTAGGAGTCAGGTTAAGGTGAGGGCAGCATGGTGCTGAGGGTAAAGGTGTCAGAGTCAGGTCAAGGCGAGGGTACCATGGTGCTGAGGATAAAGGTGTAGGAGTCAGGTTAAGGTGAGGGTACCATGGTACTGAGGGTAAAGGTGTCATAGAGTCAGGTCAAAGTGAGGGTACCATGGTGCTGAGGGTAAAGGTGTAGGAGTCAGGTTAAGGTGAGGGCAGCATGTTGCTGAGGGTAAAGGTGTCAGAGTCAGGTCAAGACGAGGCTAGCATGGTGCTGAGGATAAAGGTGTCAGAGTCAGGTCAAGGCAAGGGCGCCATTGTGTTTAGGGTAAAGGTGTCGGTGTAGGTCACCAGCATGCTCTCACACATGGCAGTACAGCCTTATAGTAGCTGTGTTCAGCCTATCTGTTCTTCTAAAACGTGTGTGTGTGTGTGTGTGTTAAACAGGACCAGACAGGCAGACAGCAGAGTGCTGATGTGTTAGTAAGGCCTCTGGACTCGACAGCTGAACAGGTAATATACTCATTTTCTCTTCTCTTTGAAACTGTCAAAGTGTCACTCTCTTTCACTGAGATGTCTTTCATTGTTTTCCCTTGTTTCATTATGGATAGAAGATGGTTTCATTATGGTAGATGATGGTTTCATTATGGTAGATGATGGTTTCATTACGGATAGAAGATGGTTTCATTACGGATAGAAGATGGTTTCATTACGGATAGATGATGGTTTCATTATGGATAGAAGATGGTTTCATTATGGATAGAAGATGGTTTCATTATGGATAGTTGACGGTTTCATTATGGATAGATGATGGTTTCATTATGGATAGATGATGGTTTCATTGTGGATAGAAGATGGTTTCATTATGGATAGATGATGGTTTCATTATGGATAGATGATGGTTTCATTGTGGATAGAAGATGGTTTCATTATGGATAGATGATGGTTTCATTGTGGATAGAAGATGGTTTCATTGTGGATAGATGATGGTTTCATTATGGATAGATGATGGATAGATGGTGTTGTATGTAATGGAGAGAGGGCAGGTGATGGTGTCAGAGACTGATGGTGTTGTGTGTAATGGAGAGGGGGCAAGTGATGGTGTCAGAGACTGATGGTGTTGTGTGTAATGGAGAGGGGGCAAGTGATGGTGTCAGGGACTGATGGTGTTGTGTGTAATGGAGTGAGGGCAAGTGATGGTGTCAGAGACTGATGGTGTTGTGTGTAATGGAGAGGGGGCAGGTGATGGTGTCAGAGACTGATGGTTTTGTGTGTAATGGAGAGGGGGCAGGTGATGGTGTCAGAGACTGAGGGTGTTGTGTGTAATGGAGAGGGGGCAGGTGATGGTGTCAGAGACTGATGGTTTTGTGTGTAATGGAGAGGGGGCAGGTGATGGTGTCAGAGACTGAGGGTGTTGTGTGTAATGGAGAGGGGGCAGGTGATGGTGTCAGAGACTGATGGTGCTGTGTGTAATGGAGAGAGGGCAGGTGACGGCGTTGTGTGTAACTGAGAGAGGGCAGGTGATGGTGTTGTGTGTAATGGAGAGGGGGCAGGTGATGGTGTCAGAGACTGATGGTGTTGTGTGTAATGGAGAGAGGGCAGATGACGGTGTCAGAGAAGGACTCATCGATTCTCCTTGTCAGTGTGTGTGTTGTTGTTGTTGTTGTTGTTGTTGTTGTTTGGGGGGTGTCTATACCCCCCTTCTGAGATGATACAAGAGAAACATTCTGGCGAGGTAAACAATAACATGCTTTTGTCCAGAAGGAGACATAGAGGAGGTGGGGGAGGTGGGGCGACCCCTGGTCAGATGAAGGGATTTGCCCAATATAAAACGGAGAGTGAGATAGACAGAGATGGAGAAGAGGGCTGTTGACAGACAGGTAGAGAGCGAGAGAGACAGACAGAGAAAAAGACAGACAGAGACAGAGACATAGAGACAGATAGAGAGACAGAGACATAGAGACAGATAGAGAGACAGAGACAGATAGAGAGAGAGATAGGCATCAGAGATAGAAAAATAGGGGATTGTGTGTGAGTAGGTATTTTACTGTGATGGCTTGTGAGGTGTGTGTGTGAGGTGTGTGTGTGAGGTGTGTATGGGAGGTCTGTATGTGAGCTGTGCATGGGAGGTGTGCATGGGAGGTGTGTATGGGAGGTGTGTATGTGAGCTGTGTATGGGAGGTGTGTATGGGAGGTGTGTATGGGAGGTGTGTATGGGAGGTGTGTATGGGGGCTGTGCACGGGAGGTGTGTATGGGAGGTGTGTGTGTGAGGTGTGTATGGGAGGTGTGTGTGGGAGGTGTGTATGGGAGTTGTGTATGGGAAATGTGTATGGGAGGTGTGTGTGCGAGGTGTGTATGGGAGTTGTGTGTGTGAGTTGTTAATGTGTGGTGTGTATGTGAGGTGTGTATGGGAAATGTGTATGGGAGGTATGTATGGGAGTTGTGTGTGTGAGGTGTTAATGTGAGGTGTGTATGTGAGGTGTTTATGGGAGTATGGGAGGTGTGTATGGGAAATGTGTATGGGAGGTGTGTATGGGAGTTGTGTGTGTGAGGTGTTAATGTGAGGTGTGTATGGGAGGTATGTATGTGAGCTGTGCCTGGGAGGTGTGTATGTGAGGTGTGTATGTGAGGTGTGTATGGGAGGTGTGCATGGGATGTGTGTATGGGAGGTGTGTATGTGAGCTGTGCATGGGAGGTGTGTATGGGAGGTGTGTATGTGATGTGTGTGTGAGGTGTGTATGTGAGGTGTGTATGTGAGGTGCATGGGAGGTGTGTATGGGAGGTGTGTATGTGAGGTGTGTGTGTGAGGTGTGTATGGGAGGTGTGTGTGTGAGGTGTGTATGGGAGGTGTATGTGTGAGGTGTGTATGGGAGGTGCGTGTGTGAGGTGTGTATGGGAGGTGTGTATGGGATGTGTGTATGGGAGGTGTGTGTGGATGTGTGTGAATGCTGCTGAGGTGGGAGGAGAGAAACACTCATACATTGTCAATGAGTGGTGAGGGGGTGCTTCAGCGACTGCAGCCCGTCTCCGACTCCTGCTGGAGTACAGGGGACACTGTGATCAAGGGAGGTGCAGAGCAACAGAGAGAGAGAGAGAGCGATGGAGGGAGGGAGAGAGAGAGAGAGCAATGCTGAACACCAGCAGTTAGTCTGTCATGCTTGAATCCAGTGTTTAGTCTGTGAACACTCACAGCATGCCATCACTTCCATTTTAAAACTGTCTCTCTTCCCCCTCCATCTGCCCCTCCCTCCCCCCCTCTGTCGCAGCATGCCCCCTCTTTCATTTAGTGTTTTTGTTGATCTCCCTCTCTCCCATTCTCCCTGTCTTTCTGTCACAGCATGCCATCCCTTTCATTCTTTTGCATCCCTCTTACTTTCTCTCCATTCTTTTTTCTTCTTCTACAGTTCTCTCATCTAATCCTAGTAGGAGGTCCCAGACACAACTTCACAAAGCATCTCCTCCCAACGCTCTTTCATCTCCCAGTCTTTTCCACTTTTGCCTCTCTTTGCTCCCCCCCCCCCCGTCCAAACTCTGTTTCTTTTTCCTATTTCATATAGCGCTCCACTCTGCCCCCCGGTGGTTTCCAGCATACAGCGGGCCTCTTATTCGTGTGACGCCACTGCTCTGGTCAGTTGTGGCTCATAAAGGGAACATGTAGGAAGGGTGCAGGAGTCTGCAAGGCTTTCATTTACCCACATGCATAAAGCAAAGATTCCTCGGATTTGAAACCGAGGAGTGAACAGGCGGTGTAATTAGCACCTGCTGAACGTGCCATGTTGGCTCAGAAAGCGTGTTGTGTAGTTGTTGTGTAGTATTGTTGTGCGTGGCCTATTTGGCCAGGGTGTTCTTGGGTTCTGGAGTTTACAGGTTAGTAGTATTCCGGTCTAGGATGATGGAACTGATTGTTCTCAAAGGAGATACTACATCACATGACCACGTTGAGGGAGCAAATCTACACGACATGTACTACCCACTACCTTCAGATTACCTGCACATTATGGGGGTATCGAACCCACCAAGATCCACTTGACTTTGGCAACACGTGATGTCCAGTGTTAGACCAGTAACATATAAGGCAGGTAGAAAGACACACTGGTGTTAGCCAACATGGCCACCTCCGTCACTGCCCTCTACAGCTACACCCCTTTATATCCTTTATACATGGACACCTCCGTTACTGCCCTCTACAGCTACACCCCTTTATATCCTTTATACATGGACACCTCCATCACTGCCCTCTACTGCTACACCCCTTTATATCCTTTATACCTGGACACCTCCATCACTGTCCTCTACATCTACACCCCTTTATATCATTTATACATGGACACCTCCATCACTGTCCTCTACATATACACCCCTTTATATCCTTTATACATGGACACCTCCATCACTGCCCTCTACTGCTACACCCCTTTATATCCTTTATACATGGACACCTCCATCACTGTCCTCTACATATACACCCCTTTATATCCTTTATACATGGACACCTCCATCACTGCCCTCTACAGCTACACCCCTTTATATCCTTTATACATGGACACCTCCGTCACTGCCCTCTACAGCTACACCCCTTTATATCTTTTATACATGGACACCTCCATCACTGCCCTCTACTGCTACACCCCTTTATATCCTTTATACATGGACACCTCCATCACTGTCCTCTACATCTACACCCCTTTATATCCTTTATACATGGACACCTCCATCACCGCCCTCTACTGCTACACCCCTTTATACATGGACACCTCCATCACTGTCCTCTACATCTACACCCCTTTATATCCTTTATACATGGACACCTCCATCACTGTCATCTACATCTACACCCCTTTATATCCTTTATACATGGACACCTCCATCATTGCCTTCCACATCTACACCCCTTTATATCCTTTATACATGGACACCTCCATCACTGCCCTCAACTGCTACACCCCTTTATATCCTTTATACATGGACACCTCCATCACTGCCCTGTACATCTACACCCCTTTATATCCTTTATACATGGACACCTCCATCATTGCCTTCCACATCTACACCCCTTTATAGCCTTTATACATGGACACCTTCATCACTGTCCTCTACATCTACACCCCTTTATATCCTTTATACATGGACACCTCCATCACTGCCCTGTACATCTACACCCCTTTATATCCTTTATACATGGACACCTCCATCACTGCCCTGTACACCCCTTTTTGTGCATGCTGTGCACAGAAAAGTTTTTTGTCCCAATTTTAATTCCTGTATCTGTTTTTATGATGAAATGCTCATATTTTTGGATTTTTTTTTTTTTTACATTCCTCTGTCTGGTTCCCTGTGTTGCTCTTTTCCTCTTCCTCCTGCTCTGTTTTGCCCTCTGGTGCTCTCTCTGTATTCTTTTCCTTTTTTTGGCTTTAAAATCGGCTGGTGCTGAGCTGGAATAGTTGGAACAGACAATCCCATTCCAGACAACAATGGTCTGACACTACTGAAACAGCTGCTGTGGAATATTTAACAGCAATGCTGTGCACATGAGTCTTGTTGTGGTGCTTCAAACTAACAAAACTGGTGCGTTACCATGGAAGTTGTAATGTTTAGTTGACCCTGGAAGCTGCAGAAATGTCGAGTATTCCACTTTTCAGAGTCTCAGCAGCATCCTCCCCATGAAACAATTCTCGTTCTCACGACGACTTGATTAAATTTTCATGGTTTCCTTCTATGGCTGCACTTACACAGATCTGGTGGTCTCGTTTTTGTCTAATGAGAGGAGAGCTACTCCTATTAAGACTGGAACAGGGCAGCCATGTTCCTGTGTAAAAGCGGCCTTAAGTGGACCGGGGGACCTTACCATGATATGTGATGGAGTGTCGTTTCCATGTATTTGATTGCAAGTGGAACCGCATAGTTCGCATGCTAGGGTGTGTGAAGTACCTTGGAGGGTTACTATTGTCGGATTGTGTGTGGAGGGGCGTCTGTCAGCTTGCGTTGTGAAGTAATGCACGAGACAATCTGTGTTCGGTGATGCAGAAGTGTGTGCATGCATCCAGGACCTGCCTCCAGTCTTCATACTCCAACCCCTACGAGCCTCCCTCTGTCCTCTGTGGGCTTTTTCGGCTCCACCATATGCCACTGGGTGGAAGTTACTCATTATACAGTTCAGTGAATGTATGCAGTTGGATGACCTCAGCAAGAATCAGAACATGTCTCTTTGTCAGCCTGTTCTGACCACTGTCTTCATCACAAGTGTGTATATTGTATGAATGTCATTTATTGCATTTCATTGTTTCCGTGCCAGTAGAAATGGAGTCTTTCCTGCTAAGAAAAACATGTGAGTAGGGCGTCCCGGTGGCATGGCGGTCTGTTCCGTTGCCTACCAACACGGGGCTCACCTGTTCGAATCCCTGTGTTACCTCCGGCTTGGTTGGGCGTCCCTACAGACACAATTGGCCGTGTCTGCGGGTGGGAAGCCGGATGTGGGTATGTGTCCTGGTCGCTGCACTAGCACCTCCTCTGATCGGTCGGGGCGCTTGTCTGGGGGGGGAGGGGGAACAGGGGAAAATAGCATGATCCTTTCACGCACTCCGTCCCCCTGGTGAAACTCCTCACTGTCAGGTGAAAAGAAGCGGCTGGTGACTCCACATGTATCGGAGGAGACATGTGATAGTCTGCGGCCATTCCCGGATCGGCAGAGGGGGTGGAGCAGCACAGAAGTGTGGGGTAATTGGCCAAGTGCAATTGGGGAGAAAAAGGAGGGGGGAATTGTATGTTTTGTCTCAGTCAGCAAAGAAAGAGTACTAAATGCACTCCCACGGCCAAACCTTAATTACTGGACCCAAGATCATTGTTCTTTTATGAGTCCTCTCATGTGGTGGTCTACATGTCTGATGCCAGAGAGGTTGAATCTCTGCACCAGACTTATGTCCATGTGGCTCTGAAACACGTGTGTGAATAACAAGCGTTTTCTAACAGTGTGCGCTCTGGGACGTCCTCGTCATGGCTTGTGTAAGTCTTTATGTGTGCTTTTCATGTCTGCATGCTACATAGAGAGTTGTGCCTTCAAATCAGCTGCTTCGGCCAAAGATCCAGGACTTCAAGCCCCAGCCCCTGTCCCAGGCCAAGCCCCAGCCTGTACCCCAGCACCAGCAGCCTTCATCGGGCCGGCGGTTCCACCGCACCCTGCCCAAGGACCAAACCCAGCTGCTGTCGCTGCAGCACGACCACAGACACAGGCAGAGGGAGAGAGAGAAGGCCCCTGCTGGTGTCCAGAAGCTAGCTAACTGTGTCACCACAGCTGCTGCTGCTGCTGCTGCTGCTGCTGCTGCGGCTGCTGCCGCCAAGCCAGGCTACCCTGCAAACAGCCAGCACAGAGCGGTACAACTCTGCCTCCTGTGGTCTTCTTATCACTTCCCACATCCTTTTCTTTTTTTTGGTTTGTTTGTTTGTTTGTTTGTTTCTTTCACTTTCTTCTTTCACTAATGTTTTTCTTTCACTAACCTTCTTTTTCGTCACCCACTAACCTTCTTCTTCTTCTTCTTCTTCACCCACTAACCTTCTTCTTCTTCTTCTTCTTCTTCACTCACTAACCTTCTTCTTTGCTCACTAACCTTCTTCTTGTTCTTCACTCACCTTTTTCTTCTTCTTCACGCACTAACATCCTTCTTTGCTCACTAACCTTCTTTTTCTTCTGCTTCACTCACTAACCTTCTTCACTCACTAACCCTCTTTGCTCACTAACCTTCTTCTTCTTCTTCTTTCTGTCTTTCTTCCCTCCCCCATGTTGTCTTTCCTTCTTCCTCTAGCCTCTTTTCCAGTCTGTGCATTCTGTGTGCATGTGTTTAGTACATTCGTCAAGGGTGATGCATTCCTATCTTTTAGGACTGCTGCTTTTAATCTATGAAACAAAAATACAAAATCTGTCTGCTTTTCATTAATTTGTGTGTGTATGTGTTTGTATGTGTGTATGGGGGGTTGTAAATGCTCTACATCGTGTCGTAATACACTAACAAAAAGATGCAGGCCCAGCTGTATCTAGCCACAAACTAGAGGAATCTAGCATGTTTGTATTTACACACACACACACACACACACACACACACACACACACACACACACACACACACACACACACACACACACATACACAAACTAACATATGTCTTACTTGTTTTAGATGGAGCTCCAGGAGTCCAACCTGGCCCGGCTGTTGTCGGCCTCTGGCCTCCAGATGCACTCTAGACTTGGATCTGGAAGCAGCTCTAGTCCTTGTACTCCAGCTATGCAAAGAGCACACCAAAACCAGGTACACACAAAAGCTATCGTGTGCACACGTGCATTTCCATTGTGATTTCTTTTCCTCTGCTTTATTCCTTTCTGCCATGTTCATCAGTTCCATCCATCCATCCATTTTCCAAGCTGCTCATCCTAACCAGGGTCACATTAGGGACCTGCATAGGGACACATTTACACCTAGGGACAATTTAGTACGACTGATCTACCTGACCTACATGTCTTTGGACTGTGGGAGGAAACCGGAGCACCCCCACGCAGACGTGGGGATAACATGCAAACTCCGCACAGAGGACGACCCCCAAGGTTGT
Source organism: Lampris incognitus (assembly GCF_029633865.1). Taxonomy (NCBI): domain Eukaryota; kingdom Metazoa; phylum Chordata; class Actinopteri; order Lampriformes; family Lampridae; genus Lampris; species Lampris incognitus. Next base: position 53,583,785 of record NC_079211.1, on the reverse strand, counting down.
ACTACCCCGGGGCTCGAACCCAGAACCTTCTTGCTGTGAGGCGACTGCGCTAACCCCTGCACCGCCGTGTCACCTGAAGATAATCATGTGAAGGGAAAAGCGGAAGCAGCAGTGGCCAAAGAAGCAGCGCTGCTTTCTCATCACAGACCAAACGTTTCCAGGAAGAAGACATAGTCTCAAGTAGCCAGTTGCAACGCATATGAGACATTCCAGGAAAGAAAAACGTTAGCCAGCTGTAATATGACTGAGTCAATTAACAACGGGGAAGCAGAGAGAAGTGTTGCTCAGAACGCCATTCCAATAAATCCATGCTGGAAAACTTTCCTACATGTTCATCAGTTGCACCTCATATTATTCTATCCATGCTGTTCTGTTGGCCATGTGTAATCCCTGGTTTGTCCATGTGTAATCCCTGGGTTGTCCATGTGTAATCCCTGGTTTGTCCATGTGTAATCCCTGGTTTTCATAACTCAACAGTGATGTGACTGGTCTCCTGTAGTATGACTATTAATTACTAGTCTATTAGTCTCCTGTCACTGGATTATTATACAGAAGACAATCTGATATAGTGACACATTAAAGCTGCAGTTGGTAACTTTGGAGAAAAGAAGAAGAGAGAGAGAGAGATTTTGAACACAAACGCCAATACCCCCTCCCCTCCTGCTCCTTCTCCAGCCCCTCCCTTCCTCAGGTAGCCCTTCCCCCAAACAAAACTCAAACTTCTGAAATCCCGAAGTGCTCACCATCTTTCAAAAGCCACACCGAGGTTGACTTGGGTTTTATTCGGTCCCCCTCCTTCTTGGATGCCTGCTTTTGTGCCAGTGTTTTCGGTATTTTTACTTTTTTATTGTTTTTTGTTTTTTTGCTTGAATATGCAGTTGTTGGCAATGGGGGAATCGGAAATTTACTAGGAGTCGATTCCAACGCTCCCTGAGCTCTGCTGTCCGCCATTGTTATGGATGTCTCGTGAACGCTTGGGGAAACTCAGACAGCAACATGATTGACAAGAAGTAGGAACAGCCCCTCAACCTATCAGGGCGGAGAGGCCAGAGAGAGGCCCTGATTGGTCGAAGCTTACAGGAGCAGTAGCACTTTCAGATTCCTGACTACAGAGGCAGGGGATAACACTGAGATCCCGATTTATTCTCAGACCACTTATATTACTGATAGCTGAAAGGGTTTTATGGCATTTTTACCAAATAAAACACAAAAAAGTTACCAACAGTAACTTTAATTCAGTATTGTATAATATGACTGTGTGTGTGTGTGTGTGTGTGTGTGTGTGTGTGTGTGTGTGTGTGTGTGTGTGTGTGTGTGTGTGGTTGAGTCCATGATGATGATAAAACGACCTCCATCTACAAATTACAAATGAACCTTATAAGCACCCTGTCATGTGCACGTCCACCCTGTCGGAGAGGGTGGACATTTTGAGCTTCAGTTAGCATGTTAGCTTAAGAGGCTCACTTAAAACAAAAACATCGTTTTGTTTGGTGTTATAATAAGAGAAATTAAAAACATATCCACTGAATATGAACATGACTTGGCCTGAATCCATGTTGATCAGGATGACTGATATAAACCATATTAGGGGACCAATCTGGGATCCTTTTTGGAACTATATTTTATTGTTTGACGATCCTCAGATCGTTAGATAGCCAGGACATACAAACCTTTCCCCATATTCATTCCAATGTTGTATAATTAGCCCCATTTTTATATAGTTCTTCCAAAAAGTCCTCGTTCATATATCCAATTGTGTATGGGCCCTGAGATGGTCTGGCGGCCTGTCCAGGGTGTCTCCCTGCCTGCCGCCCAGTGACTGCTGGGATAGACTCCAGCATCCCCGCGACCCTGAGAGCAGGATAAGCGGTTCGGATAATTGGATGCATGGATGGATGTTTGTAAGGTAGTGGGGGGGTGGGTAAAAGTTTTAAAATGGATGGATGGATGTTCACATCATGCAGGATGTATAAAGTATGCACTGCAACTGCATGGAACGCATGCAAAGAACTGCCATATCAAAAGTCTGAGTCACCAAAATGCATCTTTTTTATTGGTGTCAGGCAAATTTAGCCAAATGACTCATCCTGTCCAGCCTGACTGAACAAGAGGCTTCAGTCAGTGTTGAGACTTAAATGATCTGAACTGTGTAAGCTTTGAAAAACAATGCTATGTCATACATATTTTATTAAGATAAGGACATGTGTTGAGGGCTTTTTACACTCCACTTATGAAGTGTGGTGCATGAGACTGAAGTAATAAATACACAAGTTGAACCAAACAGACACCCAGTGTGTCTCTTTTACCCTCAAACTAGTCTAATGAGGACACTGCCATCATCTTACTTAATAATATTCTAATGTTACAGTAATAATGATGGTATTACTATTAACAACTATAATATCAATGCAGTAATAATATTAACATTAATAACTAATATTTTATTAGTTAGTATTAATTAATGTTAATTATTGTTTTATTAATATTTTATTATCACAATATTTTTTTGCCCTTTATGTCATAGAAAATGGTCTCAATCTCTTTTTTTTAGCTTCCTGTGATAAACAGGAAGTTAGTAATCTGCCCGGTATTCTCTTGTTTTAACTGATATGTATGTGTGCTTCCGTTCACGTCGAATACTTTTGTTATTAACTATGAATATAAATGATAACGTGCCTTATAGGGGGCTTGTAGTGGGATTCTGGGTCAATGTATCAAAAACAATCAGGAATCAGGACACATTTATTGTCGTTTCCCTGAGCCCACAGCAGTGCGACACAAAAGACAAAAACACACATCCACAATTCCCCAAAACCACCAAAAACATACAAAACAGGCAGAACAAAGCAAAAAAAACCCCCCACACAAACAGTTAACAACACAGTCCACTCAGTGCAACACAGTCCAAAAAAAAAAAAATCACTGTCCAGGAGAAGGAACGCCAGCCAGGATGACTGTCGGAACTGCCGGTCTGCATGGGCTAGCAGTTAGCTTAGCCTGCCCTGCTTCCGCGTCCTGTCAGACCACAATGTTTCCTCCTCGGGCACAGCACCAGGCAAGACCATGGTCCCTGGGCCCACCAGACTCAGCCGACCGGGCTCCCCCGGCCTATCCAACGCCAGCTCTGCCAGCCAGACACTAGAAACACAGTCAATGCCAGGCGAGGTGACCGCCAGACCGCCCTCGCTGTTATCGGGACTGCCGGTCTGCAGATAATGAGATAATGCAAATAGTGAGAGCAATCAAAGCAAAGAACACTCGTTTTGCTTATTATTGCTGCTGTATAACCACACCATCCCTGCCAGCATTCTTATACAGCACCATCACTACCAGATACAGCACCATCACTGCCAGCATGTGATGCTGCTCTTATACAGCACCATCACTGCCAGGCTCTTATACAGCACCATCACTGCCATACTCTCATACAGCGCCATCACTGCCATGCTCTTATACAGCACCATCACTGCCATGCTCTTATACAGCGCCATCACTGCCATGCTCTTATACAGCGCCATCACTGCCATGCTCTCATACAGCGCCATCACTGCCATGCTCTTATACAGCGCCATCACTGCCATGCTCTTATACAGCACCATCACTGCCATGCTCTTATACAGCACCATCACTGCCATGCTCTTATACAGCGCCATCACTGCCATACTCTTATACAGCACCATCACTAACAGATACAGCACCATCACTGCCAGCATTGGATGCTGCTCTTATACAGCACCATCACTGCCATGCTCTTATACAGCACCATCACTGCCACACTCTTATACAGCGCCATCACTGCCATGTTCTTTTACAGCACCATCACTGCCACACTCTTATACAGCGCCATCACTGCCATGCTCTTATACAGCGCCATCACTGCCATGCTCTTATACAGCGCCATCACTGCCATGCTCTTATACAGCACCATCACTGCCATGTTCTTATACAGCACCATCACTGCCATGCTCTTATACAGCACCATCACTGTCATGCTCTTATACAGCACCATCACTGCTGGCATCACTGGCAGTGATGGTACTGTATAAGAGCAGCATGCTGGCAATGATGGTGCTGTATAAGAGCAGCATGCTAGCAGTGATGATGCTGTATAAGAGCAGCATGCTAGCAGTGATGGTGCTGTATAAGTGATGGTGCTGTATAAGAGAAGCATCACATGCTGGCAGTGATGGTGCTGTATAAGAGCAGCAGTGATGGTTTTGTATAAGACCAGCAGTGATGGTGCTGTATAAGAGCAGCAGTGATGGTGCTGTATAAGAGCAGCATGCTAGCAGTGATGGTGCTGTATAAGTGATGGTGCTGTATAAGAGAAGCGTCACATGCTGGCAGTGATGGTGCTGTATAAGGGCAGCAGTGATGGTGCTGTATAAGAGCAGCAGTGATGGTGCTGTATAAGAGCAGCATGCTAGCAGTGATGGTGCTGTATAAGTGATGGTGCTGTATAAGAGAAGCGTCACATGCTGGCAGTGATGGTGCTGTATAAGGGCAGCAGTGATGGTGCTGTATAAGAGCAGGTTGGTGCTGTATTAGAACACCGTCCTGCTGGCATGCTGGCAGTGATGGTGCTGTATAAGAGCAGGGTGGTGCTGTATTAGAGCACCATCCTGCTGGCATGCTGGCAGTTAAGTGACGTGTCTCTTGTTTAGTTTGTTTGAGCTAATATATTTTCTCCTTTTTTAAAATTTTCCTCCCAGAATGCCAATCTGCGCTCCAGTCGAGAAGCCCCGCACAGCAGCTCTATGTCAGATATGGCCACCTCCCCCCTCTCCCCCTTCTCCCCCCTCTCCCCCTTCTCTTCTCCCCCCTTCAGTCCTCTTACTCCCCTCCCCCCAACAGCTGACAACGTTTTTTGGGACTTTGCTGACATACCGCCCAAGGTTGGTACTATGAAGTGCAGTCTGGTCTGTATGGCTGTATGGCGAGCTGTTGAATTAACTGATGGCTGACTTCCTGAACGGCTGACAGGCTCAGAGAGGAGCTGCTCATGTAGCTGCTGGCAGGTGTTCTCCTGTCTTATTTTCTGTGTTCATGTTTGTGTGTGGCGCAGTGGTTAGCACTGTCACCTCACAGCAAGAAGGTCCTGGGTTCGAGCCCCGGGGTAGTCCAACCTTGGGGGGTCATCCTGGGTCGTTCTCTGTGTGGAGTTTACGTGTTCTCCTCGTGTCTGTGTGGGTTTCCTCCGGGTGCTCTGGTTTCCTCCCACAGTCCAAAGACATGTAGGTCATGTGACTCAGCCGTACTAAATTGTCCCTAGGTATGAATGTGTGTGTGTGTGTGTGTGTGTGTGTGTATGTGTGTAGACCCTGTGTGATGGTCTGGTGGCCTGTCCAGGGTGTCTCCCCGCCTGCCACCCAGTGACTGCTGGGATAGGCTCCAGCATCCCGCAACCGTGAGAGCAGGATAAGCGGTTTGGATGATGGCTGTATGGATGTTTGTGAGGGGGGGGGGGTAGAAGTTGTAAAAAGTTGACAGATATTGTGTTTATGAGATATGTGTTGATCATGTAATGGGCTCGTACCATCGGCCCTGGAAAAAGGGGATGTTGCTTTCATTGTCACATGCCATGCCAGCCTTATGAAGTAAAGGGCATGGCACACGGTTTGCACAGTGTGTTTGTGTGTGTGTGTGTGTGTGTGTGTGTGTGTGTGTGTGTGTGTGTGTGTGTGTGTGTGTGAGTGTGTGTGGTGTAGGTGGGTGGATAAAGCAGTCAGGTGACTAGTTTGGCTGGTGTCGGTTCACATGAAGAGGATATTGTTGTGTTCATGTCAGGTGTTACACACAGCATGTGGTTAACAAACCACTCTCTCTGTGCACTGTGGGAAGCCGTGTGTGCTTCGCTGCACGCTATCAGTATGTTTTGGTGTGTGTGTGCGTGTGCGTGTGTGTGTGTGTGTGTGTGTGTAGTTGTTTTTCTAACCCCATGGGGCCCAAGTGGCCCCTTGAGGATAGAAGAACAGAAACCACCTATACCTTGTGGGGACATGTTATGGGGCCCCATCAGGAAAAGGTTGTATTGTAGGGTTAGGACTTGGTTTTGGGTTTAAGGTTATAATTAGGGTTAGCTTAAGGTGAGGGTAAGGGTTAAGGTGAGGGTAAGGGTTAATGTTAGGTTAAGGGTTAAGGTGAGGGTAAGGGTTAAGGTTAGGGTAAGGGTTAAGGTTAGGGTTAAGGGCTAGGGCAGGAATGTAGTCAGTGAGGGGTCCCCACGAGGATAGATTTGTGTGTGTGTGTGTGTGTGTGTGTGTGTGTGTGTGTGTGTGTGTGTGTGTGTGTGTGTGTGTGTGTGTGTGTGTGTGTGTGTGTGAAGCCTCTGATGTGACGAACACACCTTGTTTAACAGAAGAAAAAAAAGTTTCATTTGTCTTTCTGTCCGCTAAAGCCCTCCCCCTGCTGGAGGATAGAGGAACAGCATGTGTTGTCAGGCGCATTTACCTTGAGCAGGGGGCCAAATGGAGTTGATAGAACAGTTCAGCGCTCGACCCTGAGTGAGGTGTGTCCACACTGGCCATGGTGTAAGATACTGACGACATGTGATGATGTCATACCTCAATAGAGTGGTGTCACTTCACTTTTCCTGAGCACACCTCCCACTGACCCCTCACATCACACCTCCCACTGACCCCTCACAGGACACCTCCCACTGACCCCTCACAGAACACCTCCAACTGACCCCTCACATCACACCTCCAACTGACCCCTCACAGGACACCTCCCACTGACCCCTCACATCACACCTCCCACTGACCCCTCACAGGACACCTCCCACTGACCCCTCACAGAACACCTCCAACTGACCCCTCACATCACACCTCCCACTGACCCCTCACAGGACACCTCCCACTGACCCCTCACAGAACACCTCCCACTGACCCCTCACAGCACACCTCCCACTGACCCCTCACAGCACAACTCCCACTGACCCCTTACAGCACACCTCTCACTGACCCCTCACAGAACATCTCCCACTGACCCCTCACAGAACACCTCCCACTGACCCCTCACAGAACACCTCCCACTGACCCCTCGCAGAAAACCTCTCGCAGACCCCTCACAGAACACCTCTCGCAGACCCCTCACAGAACACCTCCCACTGACCCCTCACAGAACACCTCCCACTGACCCCTCACAGAAAACCTCCCACTGACTCCTCACAGAAAACCTCCCACTGACCCCTCACAGAACACCTCCCACTGACTCCTCACAGAACACCTCCCACTGACCCCTCACAGAAAACCTCCCACTGACTCCTCACAGAAAACCTCCCACTGACTCCTCACAGAACACCTCCCACTGACCCCTCAAAGCACATGTCCCAGTATGTTAGAGGGCCATCATGTGGTGTTATCTGAACACAGTGTGTTAGAGGGCCATCATGTGGTGTTATCTGAACACAGTGTGTTAGAGGGCCTTCATGTGGTGTTATCTGAACACAGTGTGTTAGAGGGCCATCATGGGGTGTTATCTGAGCACAGTATGGTAGAGGGCCATCATGTCCTGTTATCTAAACACAGTGTGTTAGAGGGCCATCATGTGGTGTTATCTGAACACAGTATGGTAGAGGGCCATCATGTCCTGTTATCTAAACACAGTGTGTTAGAGGGCCATCATGTGGTGTTATCTGAACACAGTATGTTAGAGGGCCATCATGTGGTGTTATCTGAACAAAGTGTGTTAGAAGGGCCATCATGTGGTGTTATCTGAACACAGTGTGTTAGAGGGCCATCATGTGGTGTTATCTGAACACAGTGTGTTAGAGGGCCATCATGTGGTGTTATCTGAACACAGTGTGTTAGAGGGCCATCATGTGGTGTTATCTGAACACAGTGTGTTAGAGGGCCATCATGTCCTGTTATCTGAACACAGTATGTTAGAGCAGCGGTCCCCAACCCCGGGCCGTGGACCGGTACCGGTCCGTGGGTCATTTGGTACTGGGCCGCAGAGAAAGAATAAATAACTTACATTATTTCCGTTTTATTTGTTATCTGAGTCTGAACGATGTTTTATTTTGAAAAATGACCGGATTCCCTCTGTTACATCCGTCTATGACTCACTCCTGATGCTTGTCTCGGTCACGTGATACGTTGCCGCTAAAATTAAACCCACAAGCTAGCAAAATGAGTAAAAAACAAACGTCTTTGGAAAGTTTCTTTGCGAAGGGGAAACGGCCCGGTGAGGAGACAGAAGAAGAGCCTACGACTTCCAAGAAAAAGAAAGCTGCATTTAACAGACAATACCAGGAGTCCTACTTAAAATATGGATTTATCGCGACAGGTGATTCCCGCGCAGCAAGCCCGCTCTGCATAATGTGCGGCGACCGGCTCTCTAATGAGGCAATGAAGCCTTCAAAACGGCTTCGCCACTTGGAGACCAAGCACCCTGCATTAAAAGACAAGCCTTCGGAGTATTTTGGAAGAAAAAAGCATGAACAAGAAGGACAGAAGCAATTACTGAGGGCCACCACATCAACAAATGCGAGTGCACTGAGAGCATCATACTTGGTGGCTAAACGTATTGCTAAGGCTAAGAAGCCATTAACCACTGGTGAAGAATTGATCCTGCCCGCCACTAAAGACATTTGCCGTGAACTTCTAGGAGAGGCTGCGGTTAAAAAGGTAGCACAGGTGCCTCTTTCGGCCAGCACCGTCACTCGGCACATTGAGGAAATAGCAGAGGACATTGAGACACAATTGTTGGAGAGGATTAATACATCACCGTGGTACGCACTCCAGGTTGACGAGTCTACAGATATTGACAACAAGGCGACACTACTTGTTTATGTGCGATATCTTTATCAGGAGGATGTGCATGAGGATATGTTATGTGCACTATCGTTGCCAACCAAAACCACAGCCGCAGAACTATTCAAGTCGCTGGATGATTATATATCAGGAAAACTGAAATGGTCCTTTTGTGTCGGCATATGCACAGACGGAGCTGCTGCCACGACCGGACGGCTGTCTGGTTGAACTACTCGGATTAAGGAGGTTGCACCTGAATGTGAGTCTACGCATTGTGTCATTCACAGGGAAATGCTGGCTAGCCGAAAAATACCACCGGAACTTAACAGCGTATTGAATGATGTCGTTAAAGTTATTAACCACATCAGAGCACGCGCCCTTAACTCGCGCCTGTTCGAGCAGCTTTGTGAGGAGATGGACGCGGAGTACAGACACCTTCTCTTATACACAGAAATAATGTAGCGAATTCGGGGGGACAACGCAACCACAGGAACTGCTGTGGCCGGGAAGCGAACCCATATCGCCCGCACTGCAGGAGGCATCGCTAACCACTCGACTAAAGGGTCAGGCCCGCGAGCCAGCGTGTCTACTTATCCATGCACGTTACACTACCCCCCTCCGGGAAGCGCGTCCCCGCGCTTAAGCATATCAGCTCCTTCACGCCTCAGGGCGCATACGCTTCCGATGGCCTTACGGTCGCTCCATCCCACTTCTGACACCAATGTAGCGAATTCGGGGGACAACACAACCACAGGAACTGCCGCGGCCGGGAAGCGAACCCGTATCGCCCGCACCGCAGGAGGCATCGCTAACCGCTCGACTAAAGGGTCAGACCCGCGAGCCAGCGGCCAGCGTGTCTACTTATCCATGCACGTTACAATAAGATGGCTATCCCGAGGGAGATCACTGGCCAGAGTGTTTGAATTACGACAGCCGCTGCAGAGATTTCTCTCAGAAAAAAAGGCACAGCTGGCAGCACATTTCAGTGACGAGGAATGGGTCGCAAAACTCGCTTACTTGTGCGACATATTCAACCTGCTCAATGAACTCAATCGGTCACTTCAGGGGGAAATGACAACTGTCTTCAAGTTGGCAGATAAAGTAGCTGCATTTAAAGCCAAACTGGATTTGTGGGGACGGCGCGTGAACAGAGGTATATTTGACATGTTTCAAACATTGGCGGGGATTTTGGAAGAGACTGAGACCGAGCCTTCATTCTCCCAGCTGGTGCACGATCACCTGTCTTTGCTTTTAAAAAGAGTTTGAGCGCTACTTCCCAACCACAAAAGACCCACGAACTGCCAAGGAATGGATCCGCGACCCATTTGTCAACCTTAAAAGTATGATCCAGACAACAACTCTGCAGGTGTTCTGGATTAAAGTCACGGCAGAATACCCTGAGATCGCCACAACAGCACTGAAAATCGTGTCGCCATTTCTGACATCCTATTTGTGTGAAGCGGGATTTTCTGCAGTGACAGCAACCAAAAAAAAATTACGGAGTAGACTGGACATAAGCAACACACTTCGGGTGTCATTGTGTCCCATTACCCCTAGATGGGACCGTCTCGTTGCAGAGAAACAAGCTCAGGGCTCCCACTGATTTAGCGTTATGGTGAGTTGTATTTTCATGCAATTTGTATTTGTTTTTGTATTGTATCTTATTTTGAAGGCATGTTTAAACGTTACCATGGCGACCAGAGAGTGTTAGGGGGCAGAGAGGATGTTACTCATGTTATGTTGTTGGCGCGATATTACGAGGACGCTGCTAATAAAGTTGCATACGAGTACACAGTGGATTCACGTTTATTATTATATTTAGAAAATACCACAGTTTTTATGCCGGTCGTATCATTTTATTTTGTGTATTTATCCGCCACACCTTAAAGGCCGGTCTGTGAAAATATTGTCTGACATTAAACTGATCCGTGGCGCAAAAAAGGTTGGGGACCGCTGTGTTAGGGGGCCATCATGTGGTGTTATCTGAACACAGTATGTTAGAGGGCCATCATGTGGTGTTATCTGAACACAGTGTGTTAGAGGGCCATCATGTGGTGTTATCTGAACACAGTGTGTTAGAGGGCCATCATGTGGTGTTATCTGAACACAGTGTGTTAGAGGGCCATCATGTGGTGTTATCTGAACACAGTGTGTTAGAGGGCCATCATGTGGTGTTATCTGAACAAAGTATGTTCGAGGGCCATCATGTGGTGTTATCTGAACACAGTGTGTTAGAGGGCCATCATGTGGTGTTATCTGAACACAGTGTGTTACAGGGCCATCATGTCCTGTTATCTGAACAGAGTGTGTTAGAGGGCCATCATGTGGTGTTATCTGAGCACAATGTGTTAGGGGGCCATCATATGGTGTTATCTGAACACAGTGTGTTAGAGGGCCATCATGTGGTGTTATCTGAGCACAGTGTGTTAGAGGGCCCTCATGTCCTGTTATCTGAACACAGTGTGTTAGAGGGCCATCATGTGGTGTTATCTGAACACAGTATGTTAGAGGGCCATCATGTGGTGTTATCTGAACACAGTGTGTTACAGGGACATAATGTGGTGATATCTGAGCACAGTGTGTTAGAGGGCCATCATGTGGTGTTATCTGAAAACAGTATGTTAGAGGGCCATCATGTGGAGTTATCTGAACACAGTGTGTTAGGGGGCCATCATGTGGTGTTATCTGAACACAGTGTGTTAGAGGGCCATCATGTCCTGTTATCTGAACACAGTGTGTTAGAGGGCCATCATGTCCTGTTATCTAAACACAATGTGTTAGAGGGCCATCATGTGGTGTTATCTGAACACAGTGTGTTAGAGGGCCATCATGTGGTGTTATCTGAACACAGTGTGTTAGAGGGCCATCATGTGGTAATATCTGAACACAGTGTGTTAGAGGGCCATCATGTCCTGTTATCTAAACAGTGTGTTAGAGGGCCATCATGTGGTGTTATCTGAACACAGTGTGTTAGAGGGCCATCATGTCCTGTTATCTAAACAGTGTGTTAGAGGGCCATCATGTGGTGTTATCTGAACACAGTGTGTTAGAGGGCCATCATGTGGTGTTATCTGAACACAGTATGTTAGAGGGCCATCATGTGGTGTTATCTGAACACAGTATGTTAGAGGGCCATCATGTGGTGTTATCTGAACACAGTGTGTTAGAGGGCCATCCTGTGGTGTTATCTGAACACAGTGTGTTAGAGGGCCATCATGTGGTGTTATCTGAACACAGTGTGTTAGAGGGCCATCATGTGGTGTTATCTGAACAAAGTATGTTCGAGGGCCATCATGTGGTGTTATCTGAACACAGTGTGTTAGAGGGCCATCATGTGGTGTTATCTGAACACAGTGTGTTACAGGGCCATCATGTCCTGTTATCTGAACAGAGTGTGTTAGAGGGCCATCGTGTGGTGTTATCTGAGCACAATGTGTTAGGGGGCCATCATGTGGTGTTATCTGAACACAGTGTGTTAGAGGGCCATCATGTGGTGTTATCTGAACACAGTGTGTTAGAGGGCCATCATGTGGTGTTATCTGAGCACAGTGTGTTAGAGGGCCCTCATGTCCTGTTATCTGAACACAGTGTGTTAGAGGGCCATCATGTGGTGTTATCTGAACACAGTATGTTAGAGGGCCATCATGTGGTGTTATCTGAACACAGTGTGTTAGGGGGCCATCATGTGGTGTTATCTGAACACAGTATGTTAGAGGGCCATCATGTGGTGTTATCTGAACACAGTGTGTTAGGGGGCCATCATGTGGTGTTATCTGAACACAGTGTGTTAGAGGGCCATCATGTCCTGTTATCTGAACACAGTGTGTTAGAGGGACATAATGTGGTGATATCTGAGCACAGTGTGTTAGAGGGCCATCATGTGGTGTTATCTGAACACAGTATGTTAGAGGGCCATCATGTGGTGTTATCTGAACACAGTGTGTTAGGGGGCCATCATGTGGTGTTATCTGAACACAGTGTGTTAGAGGGCCATCATGTCCTGTTATCTGAACACAGTGTGTTAGAGGGCCATCATGTCCTGTTATCTAAACACAATGTGTTAGAGGGCCATCATGTGGTGTTATCTGAACACAGTGTGTTAGAGGGCCATCATGTGGTGTTATCTGAACACAGTGTGTTAGAGGGCCATCATGTGGTGTTATCTGAACACAGTGTGTTAGAGGGCCATCATGTCCTGTTATCTAAACAGTGTGTTAGAGGGCCATCATGTGGTGTTATCTGAACACAGTGTGTTAGAGGGCCATCATGTCCTGTTATCTAAACAGTGTGTTAGAGGGCCATCATGTGGTGTTATCTGAACACAGTGTGTTAGAGGGCCATCATGTGGTGTTATCTGAACACAGTATGTTAGAGGGCCATCATGTGGTGTTATCTGAACACAGTATGTTAGAGGGCCATCATGTGGTGTTATCTGAACACAGTGTGTTAGAGGGCCATCCTGTCCTGTTATCTGAACACAGTGTGTTAGAGGGCCATCATGTGGTGTTATCTAAACACAGTGTTTTAGAGGGCCATCATGTGGTGTTATCTGAACACAGTGTGTTAGAGGGCCATCATGTTGTGTTATCGGAATACAGTATTTTAGAGGGCCATCATGTGGTGTTATCTGAACACATTGTGTTACAGGGCCATCATGTCCTGTTATCTGAACACTGTGTGTTAGAGGGCCATCATGTGGTGTTATCTGAACACAGTATGTTAGAGGGCCATCATGTGGTGTTATCTGAGCACAGTGTGTTAGAGGGCCATCCTGTGGTGTTATCTGAACACAGTGTGTTAGAGGGCCATCATGTGGTGTTATCTGAACACAGTATATTAGAGGGCCATGATGTGGTGTTATCTGAACACAGTATGTTAGAGGGCCATCATGTGGTGTTATCTGAGCACAATGTGTCAGGGGGCCATCATGTTGTGTTATCTGAACACAGTGTGTTAGAGGACCATCATGTGGTGTTATCTGAACACAGTGTGTTAGAGGGACATAATGTGGTAATATCTGAGCACAGTGTGTTAGAGGGCCATCATGTGGTGTTATGTGAACACAGTATGTTACAGGGCCATCATGTGTTGTTATCTGAACACAGTGTGTTTGGGGGCCATCATGTGGTGTTATCTGAACACAGTGTGTTAGAGGGCCATCATGTCCTGTTATCTGAACACAGTGTGTTAGGGGGCCGTCATGTGGTGTTATCTGAACACGGTGTGTTAGAGGGCCATCCTGCGGTGTTATCTGAACACAGTGTGTTAGAGGGCCATCATGTGGTGTTATCTGAACACAGTGTGTTAGAGGGCCATCATGTTGTGTTATCTGAACACAGTATTTTAGAGGGCCATCATGTGGTGTTATCTGAACACAGTGTGTTAGAGGGCCATCATGTGGTGTTATCTGAACACAGTGTGTTAGAGGGCCATCATGTGGTTTTCTCTGAACACAGTATGTTAGAGGGCCATCATGTGGTGTTATCTGAACACAGTATGTTAGAGGTTCATCATGTGGTTTTCTCTGAACACAGTGTGTTAGAGGGCCATCATGTGGTGTTATCTGAACACAGTATATTAGAGGGCCATGATGTGGTGTTATCTGAACACAGTATGTTAGAGGGCCATCATGTGGTGTTATCTGAGCACAATGTGTCAGGGGGCCATCATGTGGTGTTATCTGAACACAGTGTGTTACAGGGCCATCATGTGGTGTTATCTGAGCACAGTGTGTTAGAGGGCCATCATGTCCTTTTATCTGAACACAGTGTGTTAGAGGGCCATCATGTGGTGTTATCTGAACACAGTATGTTAGAGGGCCATCATGTGGTGTTATCTGAACACAGTGTGTTAGAGGGCCATCATGTGGTGTTATCTGAACACAGTGTGTTAGAGGGACATAATGTGGTGATATCTGAGCACAGTGTGTTAGAGGGCCATCATGTGGTGTTATCTGAACACAGTATGTTAGAGGGCCATCATGTGGTGTTATCTGAACACAGTGTGTTAGGGGGCCATCATGTGGTGTTATCTGAACACAGTGTGTTAGAGGGCCATCATGTCCTGTTATCTGAACACAGTGTGTTAGAGGGCCATCATGTCCTGTTATCTAAACACAATGTGTTAGAGGGCCATCATGTGGTGTTATCTGAACACAGTGTGTTAGAGGGCCATCATGTGGTGTTATCTGAACACAGTGTGTTAGAGGGCCATCATGTGGTGTTATCTGAACACAGTGTGTTAGAGGGCCATCATGTCCTGTTATCTAAACAGTGTGTTAGAGGGCCATCATGTGGTGTTATCTGAACACAGTGTGTTAGAGGGCCATCATGTCCTGTTATCTAAACAGTGTGTTAGAGGGCCATCATGTGGTGTTATCTGAACACAGTGTGTTAGAGGGCCATCATGTGGTGTTATCTGAACACAGTATGTTAGAGGGCCATCATGTGGTGTTATCTGAACACAGTATGTTAGAGGGCCATCATGTGGTGTTATCTGAGCACAATGTGTTAGGGGGCCATCATGTGGTGTTATCTGAACACAGTGTGTTAGAGGGCCATCATGTGGTGTTATCTGAGCACATTGTGTTAGAGGGCCATCATGTCCTGTTATCTGAACACAGTGTGTTAGAGGGCCATCATGTCCTGTTATCTGAACACAGTATGTTAGAGGGCCATCATGTGGTGTTATATGAACACAGTGTGTTAGAGGGACATAATGTGGTAATATCTGAGCACAGTGTGTTAGAGGGCCATCATGTGGTGTTATCTGAACACAGTATGTTAGAGGGCCATCATGTGGTGTTATCTGAACACAGTGTGTTTGGGGGCCATCATGTGGTGTTATCTGAACACAGTGTGTTAGAGGGC
The DNA here is from genome assembly GCF_029633865.1 of Lampris incognitus. Classification (NCBI taxonomy): domain Eukaryota; kingdom Metazoa; phylum Chordata; class Actinopteri; order Lampriformes; family Lampridae; genus Lampris; species Lampris incognitus. Next base: position 53,568,160 of record NC_079211.1, on the reverse strand, counting down.
CATCATATGGTGTTATCTGAGCACAGTGTGTTAGAGGGCCATCATGTCCTGTTATCTAAACACAGTGTGTTAGAGGGCCATCATGTGGTGTTATCTGAACACAGTATGTTAGAGGGCCATCATGTCCTGTTATCTGAACACAGTGTGTTAGGGGGCCATCATGTGGTGTTATCTGAACACAGTGTGTTAGAGGGCCATCCTGTGGTGTTATCTGAACACAGTGTGTTAGAGGGCCATCATGTGGTGTTATCTGAACACCGTGTGTTAGAGGGCCATCATGTCCTGTTATCTAAACACAATGTGTTAGAGGGCCATCATGTTGTGTTATCTGAACACAGTATTTTAGAGGGCCATCATGTGGTGTTATCTGAACACAGTGTGTTAGAGGGCCATCATGTGGTGTTATCTGAACACAGTGTGTTAGAGGGCCATCATGTGGTTTTCTCTGAACACAGTATGTTAGAGGGCCATCATGTGGTGTTATCTGAACACAGTATGTTAGAGGTTCATCATGTGGTTTTCTCTGAACACAGTGTGTTAGAGGGCCATCATGTGGTGTTATCTGAACACAGTATATTAGAGGGCCATGATGTGGTGTTATCTGAACACAGTATGTTAGAGGGCCATCATGTGGTGTTATCTGAGCACAATGTGTCAGGGGGCCATCATGTTGTGTTATCTGAACACAGTGTGTTAGAGGGCCATCATGTGGTGTTATCTGAACACAGTGTGTTACAGGGCCATCATGTGGTGTTATCTGAGCACAGTGTGTTAGAGGGCCATCATGTCCTTTTATCTGAACACAGTGTGTTAGAGGGCCATCATGTCCTGTTATCTGAACACAGTATGTTAGAGGGCCATCATGTGGTGTTATCTGAACACAGTGTGTTAGAGGGACATAATGTGGTAATATCTGAGCACAGTGTGTTAGAGGGCCATCATGTGGTGTTATGTGAACACAGTATGTTATAGGGCCATCATGTGGTGTTATCTGAACACAGTGTGTTTGGGGGCCATCATGTGGTGTTATCTGAACACAGTGTGTTAGAGGGCCATCATGTGGTGTTATCTGAGCACAGTGTGTTAGAGGGCCATCATGTCCTGTTATCTAAACACAATGTGTTAGAGGGCCATCATGTGGTGTTATCTGAACACAGTGTGTTAGAGGGCCATCATGTGGTGTTATCTGAACACAGTGTGTTAGAGGGACATCATGTCGTAATATCTGAACACAGTATGTTAGAGGGCCATCATGTGGTGTTATCTGAACACAGTATGTTAGAGGGCCATCATGTGGTGTTATCTGAACACAGTGTGTTAGAGGGCCATCATGTGGTGTTATCTGAACACAGTATGTTAGAGGGCCATCATGTGGTGTTATCTGAACACAGTATGTTAGAGGGCCATCATGTGGTGTTATCTGAACACAGTGTGTTAGAGGGACATAATGTGGTGATATCTGAGCACAGTGTGTTAGAGGGCCATCATGTGGTGTTATCTGAACACAGTATGTTAGAGGGCCATCATGTGGTGTTATCTGAACACAGTGTGTTAGGGGGCCATCATGTGGTGTTATCTGAACACAGTGTGTTAGAGGGCCATCATGTCCTGTTATCTGAACACAGTGTGTTAGAGGGCCATCATGTCCTGTTATCTAAACACAATGTGTTAGAGGGCCATCATGTGGTGTTATCTGAACACAGTGTGTTAGAGGGCCATCATGTGGTGTTATCTGAACACAGTGTGTTAGAGGGCCATCATGTGGTGTTATCTGAACACAGTGTGTTAGAGGGCCATCATGTCCTGTTATCTAAACAGTGTGTTAGAGGGCCATCATGTGGTGTTATCTGAACACAGTGTGTTAGAGGGCCATCATGTCCTGTTATCTAAACAGTGTGTTAGAGGGCCATCATGTGGTGTTATCTGAACACAGTGTGTTAGAGGGCCATCATGTGGTGTTATCTGAACACAGTATGTTAGAGGGCCATCATGTGGTGTTATCTGAACACAGTATGTTAGAGGGCCATCATGTGGTGTTATCTGAGCACAATGTGTTAGGGGGCCATCATGTGGTGTTATCTGAACACAGTGTGTTAGAGGGCCATCATGTGGTGTTATCTGAGCACATTGTGTTAGAGGGCCATCATGTCCTGTTATCTGAACACAGTGTGTTAGAGGGCCATCATGTCCTGTTATCTGAACACAGTATGTTAGAGGGCCATCATGTGGTGTTATCTGAACACAGTGTGTTAGAGGGACATAATGTGGTAATATCTGAGCACAGTGTGTTAGAGGGCCATCATGTGGTGTTATCTGAACACAGTATGTTAGAGGGCCATCATGTGGTGTTATCTGAACACAGTGTGTTTGGGGGCCATCATGTGGTGTTATCTGAACACAGTGTGTTAGAGGGCCATCATATGGTGTTATCTGAGCACAGTGTGTTAGAGGGCCATCATGTCCTGTTATCTAAACACAGTGTGTTAGAGGGCCATCATGTGGTGTTATCTGAACACAGTATGTTAGAGGGCCATCATGTCCTGTTATCTGAACACAGTGTGTTAGGGGGCCATCATGTGGTGTTATCTGAACACAGTGTGTTAGAGGGCCATCCTGTGGTGTTATCTGAACACAGTGTGTTAGAGGGCCATCATGTGGTGTTATCTGAACACCGTGTGTTAGAGGGCCATCATGTCCTGTTATCTAAACACAGTGTGTTAGAGGGCCATCATGTGGTGTTATCTGAACACAGTATGTTAGAGGGCCATCATGTGGTGTTATCTGAACACAGTATGTTAGAGGGCCATCATGTCCTGTTATCTGAACACAGTGTGTTAGGGGGCCATCATGTGGTGTTATCTGAACACAGTGTGTTAGAGGGCCATCCTGTGGTGTTATCTGAACACAGTGTGTTAGAGGGCCATCATGTGGTGTTATCTGAACACCGTGTGTTAGAGGGCCATCATGTCCTGTTATCTAAACACAGTGTGTTAGAGTGCGATCATGTGGTGTTATCTGAACACAGTATGTTAGAGGGCCATCATGTGGTGTTATGTGAGCACAGTGTGTTAGAGGGCCATCATGTCCTGTTATCTGAACACAGTGTGTTAGAGGGCCATCATGTCCTGTTATCTGAACACAGTGTGTTAGAGGGCCATCATGTGGTGTTATCTGAACACAGTGTTTTAGAGGGCCATCATGTGGTGTTATCTGAAAACAGTGTGTTAGAGGGCCATCATGTTGTGTTATCTGAACACAGTATTTTAGGGGGCCATCATGTGGTGTATTCTGAACACAGTGTGTTACAGGGCCATCATGTCCTGTAATCTGAACACTGTGTGTTAGAGGGCCATCATGTGGTGTTATCTGAACACAGTATGTTAGAGGGCCATCATGTGGTGTTATCTGAGCACAGTGTGTTAGAGGGCCATCATGTGGTGTTATCTGAACACAGTATGTTAGAGGGCCATCATGTGGTGTTATCTGAGCACAATGTGTTAGGGGGCCATCATGTGGTGTTATCTGAACACAGTGTGTTAGAGGGCCATCATGTGGTGTTATCTGAGCACATTGTGTTAGAGGGCCATCATGTCCTGTTATCTGAACACAGTGTGTTAGAGGGCCATCATGTCCTGTTATCTGAACACAGTATGTTAGAGCGCCATCATGTGGTGTTATCTGAACACAGTGTGTTAGAGGGACATAATGTGGTAATATCTGAGCACAGTGTGTTAGAGGGCCATCATGTGGTGTTATCTGAACACAGTATGTTAGAGGGCCATCATGTGGTGTTATCTGAACACAGTGTGTTTGGGGGCCATCATGTGGTGTTATCTGAACACAGTGTGTTAGAGGGCCATCATATGGTGTTATCTGAGCACAGTGTGTTAGAGGGCCATCATGTCCTGTTATCTAAACACAGTGTGTTAGAGGGCCATCATGTGGTGTTATCTGAACACAGTATGTTAGAGGGCCATCATGTGGTGTTATCTGAACACAGTGTGTTAGAGGGCCATCATGTGGTGTTATCTGAGCACAGTGTGTTAGAGGGCCATCATGTGGTGTTATCTGAACACAGTGTGTTAGAGGGCCATCATATGGTGTTATCTGAGCACAGTGTGTTAGAGGGCCATCATGTCCTGTTATCTAAACACAGTGTGTTAGAGGGCCATCATGTGGTGTTATCTGAACACAGTGTGTTAGAGGGCAATCATGTGGTGTTATCTGAACACAGTGTGTTAGAGGGCCATCATGTGGTGTTATCTGAGCACAGTGTGTTAGAGGGCCATCATGTCCTGTTATCTGAACACAGTGTGTTAGAGGGCCATCATGTCCTGTTATCTGAAAACAGTATGTTAGAGGGCCATCATGTGGTGTTATCTGAACACAGTGTGTTAGAGGGACATAATGTGGTAATATCTGAGCACAGTGTGTTAGAGGGCCATCATGTGGTGTTATCTGAACACAGTATGTTAGAGGGCCATCATGTGGTGTTATCTGAACACAGTGTGTTTGGGGGCCATCATGTGGTGTTATCTGAACACAGTGTGTTAGAGGGCCATCATGTGGTGTTATCTGAGCACAGTGTGTTAGAGGGCCATCATGTCCTGTTATCTAAACACAATGTGTTAGAGGGCCATCATGTGGTGTTATCTGAACACAGTGTGTTAGAGGGCCATCATGTGGTGTTATCTGAACACAGTGTGTTAGAGGGACATCATGTGGTAATATCTGAACACAGTATGTTAGAGGGCCATCATGTGGTGTTATCTGAACACAGTATGTTAGAGGGCCATCATGTGGTGTTATCTGAACACAGTGTGTTAGAGGGCCATCATGTGGTGTTATCTGAACACAGTATGTTAGAGGGCCATCATGTGGTGTTATCTGAACACAGTGTGTTAGAGGGCCATCATGTGGTGTTATCTGAGCACAATGTGTTAGGGGGCCGTCATGTGGTGTTATCTGAACACAGTGTGTTAGAGGGCCATCCTGTGGTGTTATCTGAACACAGTGTGTTAGAGGGCCATCATGTGGTGTTATCTGAACACAGTGTGTTAGAGGGCCATCATGTTGTGTTATCTGAACACAGTATTTTAGAGGGCCATCATGTGGTGTTATCTGAACACAGTATGTTAGAGGGCCATCATGTGGTGTTATCTGAACACAGTATGTTAGAGGGCCATCATGTGGTGTTATCTGAGCACAATGTGTTAGGGGGCCATCATGTGGTGTTATCTGAACACAGTGTGTTAGAGGGCCATCATGTGGTGTTATCTGAGCACATTGTGTTAGAGGGCCATCATGTCCTGTTATCTGAACACAGTGTGTTAGAGGGCCATCCTGTGGTGTTATCTGAACACAGTATGTTAGAGGGCCATCATGTGGTGTTATCTGAACACAGTGTGTTAGAGGGACATAATGTGGTAATATCTGAGCACAGTGTGTTAGAGGGCCATCATGTGGTGTTATCTGAACACAGTATGTTAGAGGGCCATCATGTGGTGTTATCTGAACACAGTGTGTTTGGGGGCCATCATGTGGTGTTATCTGAACACTGTGTGTTAGAGGGCCATCATATGGTGTTATCTGAGCACAGTGTGTTAGAGGGCCATCATGTCCTGTTATCTAAACACAGTGTGTTAGAGGGCCATCATGTGGTGTTATCTGAACACAGTATGTTAGAGGGCCATCATGTCCTGTTATCTGAACACAGTGTGTTAGGGGGCCTTCATGTGGTGTTATCTGAACACAGTGTGTTAGAGGGCCATCCTGTGGTGTTATCTGAACACAGTGTGTTAGAGGGCCATCATGTGGTGTTATCTGAACACCGTGTGTTAGAGGGCCATCATGTCCTGTTATCTAAACACAGTGTGTTAGAGGGCCATCATGTGGTGTTATCTGAACACAGTGTGTTAGAGTGCGATCATGTGGTGTTATCTGAACACAGTATGTTAGAGGGCCATCATGTGGTGTTATGTGAGCACAGTGTGTTAGAGGGCCATCATGTGGTGTTATCTGAACACAGTGTGTTAGAGGGCCATCATGTCCTGTTATCTGAACACAGTGTGTTAGAGGGCCATCATGTGGTGTTATCTGAACACAGTGTTTTAGAGGGCCATCATGTGGTGTTATCTGAAAACAGTGTGTTAGAGGGCCATCATGTTGTGTTATCTGAACACAGTGTTTTAGAGGGCCATAATGTGGTGTATTCTGAACACAGTGTGTTAGAGGGCCATCATGTGGTGTTATCTGAACACAGTGTGTTAGAGGGACATCATGTGGTAATATCTGAACACAGTATGTTAGAGGGCCATCATGTGGTGTTATCTGAACACAGTATGTTAGAGGGCCATCATGTGGTGTTATCTGAACACAGTGTGTTAGAGGGCCATCATGTGGTGTTATCTGAACACAGTATGTTAGAGGGCCATCATGTGGTGTTATCTGAACACAGTGTGTTAGAGGGCCATCATGTGGTGTTATCTGAGCACAATGTGTTAGGGGGCCATCATGTGGTGTTATCTGAACACAGTGTGTTAGAGGGCCATCCTGTGGTGTTATCTGAACACAGTGTGTTAGAGGGCCATCATGTGGTGTTATCTGAACACAGTGTGTTAGAGGGCCATCATGTTGTGTTATCTGAACACAGTATTTTAGAGGGCCATCATGTGGTGTTATCTGAACACAGTATGTTAGAGGGCCATCATGTGGTGTTATCTGAACACAGTATGTTAGAGGGCCATCATGTGGTGTTATCTGAGCACAATGTGTTAGGGGGCCATCATGTGGTGTTATCTGAACACAGTGTGTTAGAGGGCCATCATGTGGTGTTATCTGAGCACATTGTGTTAGAGGGCCATCATGTCCTGTTATCTGAACACAGTGTGTTAGAGGGCCATCCTGTGGTGTTATCTGAACACAGTATGTTAGAGGGCCATCATGTGGTGTTATCTGAACACAGTGTGTTAGAGGGACATAATGTGGTAATATCTGAGCACAGTGTGTTAGAGGGCCATCATGTGGTGTTATCTGAACACAGTATGTTAGAGGGCCATCATGTGGTGTTATCTGAACACAGTGTGTTTGGGGGCCATCATGTGGTGTTATCTGAACACTGTGTGTTAGAGGGCCATCATATGGTGTTATCTGAGCACAGTGTGTTAGAGGGCCATCATGTCCTGTTATCTAAACACAGTGTGTTAGAGGGCCATCATGTGGTGTTATCTGAACACAGTATGTTAGAGGGCCATCATGTCCTGTTATCTGAACACAGTGTGTTAGGGGGCCTTCATGTGGTGTTATCTGAACACAGTGTGTTAGAGGGCCATCCTGTGGTGTTATCTGAACACAGTGTGTTAGAGGGCCATCATGTGGTGTTATCTGAACACCGTGTGTTAGAGGGCCATCATGTCCTGTTATCTAAACACAGTGTGTTAGAGGGCCATCATGTGGTGTTATCTGAACACAGTGTGTTAGAGTGCGATCATGTGGTGTTATCTGAACACAGTATGTTAGAGGGCCATCATGTGGTGTTATGTGAGCACAGTGTGTTAGAGGGCCATCATGTGGTGTTATCTGAACACAGTGTGTTAGAGGGCCATCATGTCCTGTTATCTGAACACAGTGTGTTAGAGGGCCATCATGTGGTGTTATCTGAACACAGTGTTTTAGAGGGCCATCATGTGGTGTTATCTGAAAACAGTGTGTTAGAGGGCCATCATGTTGTGTTATCTGAACACAGTGTTTTAGAGGGCCATAATGTGGTGTATTCTGAACACAGTGTGTTACAGGGCCATCATGTCCTGTTATCTGAACACAGTATGTTAGAGGGCCATCATGTGGTGTTATCTGAGCACAGTGTGTTAGAGGGCCATCATGTGGTGTTATCTGAACACAGTATGTTAGAGGGCCATCATGTGGTGTTATCTTAACACAGTGTGTTAGAGGGCCATCATGTGGTGTTATCTGAACACAGTATGTTAGAGGGCCATGATGTGGTTTTCTCTGAACACAGTGTGTTAGAGGGCCATCATGTGGTGTTATCTGAACACAGTATGTTAGAGGGCCATCATGTGGTGTTATCTGAACACAGTATGTTAGAGGGCCATCATGTGGTGTTATCTGAGCACAATGTGTTAGGGGGCCATCATGTGGTGTTATCTGAACACAGTGTGTTAGAGGGCCATCATGTGGTGTTATCTGAGCACATTGTGTTAGAGGGCCATCATGTCCTGTTATCTGAACACAGTGTGTTAGAGGGCCATCATGTCCTGTTATCTGAACACAGTATGTTAGAGGGCCATCATGTGGTGTTATCTGAACACAGTGTGTTAGAGGGACATAATGTGGTAATTTCTGAGCACAGTGTGTTAGAGGGCCATCATGTGGTGTTATCTGAACACAGTATGTTAGAGGGCCATCATGTGGTGTTATCTGAACACAGTGTGTTTGGGGGCCATCATGTGGTGTTATCTGAACACAGTGTGTTAGAGGGCCATCATATGGTGTTATCTGAGCACAGTGTGTTAGAGGGCCATCATGTCCTGTTATCTAAACACAGTGTGTTAGAGGGCCATCATGTGGTGTTATCTGAACACAGTATGTTAGAGGGCCATCATGTGGTGTTATCTGAACACAGTGTGTTAGAGGGCCATCATGTGGTGTTATCTGAGCACAGTGTGTTAGAGGGCCATCATGTGGTGTTATCTGACCACAGTGTGTTAGAGGGCCATCATATGGTGTTATCTGAGCACAGTGTGTTAGAGGGCCATCATGTCCTGTTATCTAAACACAGTGTGTTAGAGGGCCATCATGTGGTGTTATCTGAACACAGTGTGTTAGAGGGCCATCATGTGGTGTTATCTGAACACAGTGTGTTAGAGGGCCATCATGTGGTGTTATCTGAGCACAGCGTGTTAGAGGGCCATCATGTCCTGTTATCTGAACACAGTGTGTTAGAGGGCCATCATGTCCTGTTATCTGAACACAGTATGTTAGAGGGCCATCATGTGGTGTTATCTGAACACAGTGTGTTAGAGGGACATAATGTGGTAATATCTGAGCACAGTGTGTTAGAGGGCCATCATGTGGTGTTATCTGAACACAGTATGTTAGAGGGCCATCATGTGGTGTTATCTGAGCACAGTGTGTTTGGGGGCCATCATGTGGTGTTATCTGAACACAGTGTGTTAGAGGGCCATCATGTGGTGTTATCTGAGCACAGTGTGTTAGAGGGCCATCATGTCCTGTTATCTAAACACAATGTGTTAGAGGGCCATCATGTGGTGTTATCTGAGCACAGTGTGTTAGAGGGCCATCCTGTGGTGTTATCTGAACACAGTGTGTTAGAGGGACATCATGTGGTAATATCTGAACACAGTATGTTAGAGGGCCATCATGTGGTGTTATCTGAGCACAGTATGTTAGAGGGCCATCATGTGGTGTTATCTGAACACAGTGTGTTAGAGGGCCATCATGTGGTGTTATCTGAACACAGTATGTTAGAGGGCCATCATGTGGTGTTATCTGAACACAGTGTGTTAGAGGGCCATCATGTGGTGTTATCTGAGCACAATGTGTTAGGGGGCCATCATGTGGTGTTATCTGAACACAGTGTGTTAGAGGGCCATCCTGTGGTGTTATCTGAACACAGTGTGTTAGAGGGCCATCATGTGGTGTTATCTGAACACAGTGTGTTAGAGGGCCATCATGTTGTGTTATCTGAACACAGTATTTTAGAGGGCCATCATGTGGTGTTATCTGAACACAGTGTGTTAGAGGGCCATCATGTGGTGTTATCTGAACACAGTGTGTTAGAGGGCCATCATGTCCTGTTATCTGAACACAGTGTGTTAGAGGGCCATCATGTCCTGTTATCTGAACACAGTGTGTTACGGGGCCGTCATGTGGTGTTATCTGAACACGGTGTGTTAGAGGGCCATCCTGCGGTGTTACCTGAACACAGTGTGTTAGAGGGCCATCATGTGGTGTTATCTGAACACAGTGTGTTAGAGGGCCATCCTGTGGTGTTATCTGAACACAGTGTGTTAGAGGGCCATCATGTGGTGTTATCTGAACACAGTGTGTTAGAGGGCCATCATGTTGTGTTATCTGAACACAGTATTTTAGAGGGCCATCATGTGGTGTTATCTGAACACAGTGTGTAAGAGGGCCATGTCCTGTTATCTGAACACAGTGTGTTAGAGGGCCATCATGTCCTGTTATCTGAACACAGTGTGTTAGAGGGCCATCATGTCCTGTTATCTGAACACAGTGTGTTAGGGGGCCATCATGTGGTGTTATCTGAACACAGTGTGTTAGAGGGCCATCATGTGGTGTTACCTGAACACAGTGTGTTAGAGGGCCATCATGTGGTGTTATCTGAACACCGTGTGTTAGAGGGCCATCATGTCCTGTTATCTAAACACAGTGTGTTAGAGGGCCATCATGTGGTGTTATCTGAACACAGTGTGTTAGAGTGCGATCATGTGGTGTTATCTGAACACAGTATGTTAGAGGGCCATCATGTGGTGTTATGTGAGCACAGTGTGTTAGAGGGCCATCATGTCCTGTTATCTGAACACAGTGTGTTAGAGGGCCATCATGTCCTGTTATCTGAACACAGTGTGTTAGAGGGCCATCATGTGGTGTTATCTGAACACAGTGTTTTAGAGGGCCATCATGTGGTGTTATCTGAAAACAGTGTGTTAGAGGGCCATCATGTTGTGTTATCTGAACACAGTATTTTAGAGGGCCATCATGTGGTGTATTCTGAACACAGTGTGTTACAGGGCCATCATGTCCTGTTATCTGAACACAGTATGTTAGAGGGCCATCATGTGGTGTTATCTGAGCACAGTGTGTTAGAGGGCCATCATGTGGTGTTATCTGAACACAGTATGTTAGAGGGCCATCATGTGGTGTTATCTTAACACAGTGTGTTAGAGGGCCATCATGTGGTGTTATCTGAACACAGTATGTTAGAGGGCCATCATGTGGTTTTCTCTGAACACAGTGTGTTAGAGGGCCATCATGTGGTGTTATCTGAACACAGTATGTTAGAGGGCCATCATGTGGTGTTATCTGAACACAGTATGTTAGAGGGCCATCATGTGGTGTTATCTGAGCACAATGTGTTAGGGGGCCATCATGTGGTGTTATCTGAACACAGTGTGTTAGAGGGCCATCATGTGGTGTTATCTGAGCACATTGTGTTAGAGGGCCATCATGTCCTGTTATCTGAACACAGTGTGTTAGAGGGCCATCATGTCCTGTTATCTGAACACAGTATGTTAGAGGGCCATCATGTGGTGTTATCTGAACACAGTGTGTTAGAGGGACATAATGTGGTAATTTCTGAGCACAGTGTGTTAGAGGGCCATCATGTGGTGTTATCTGAACACAGTATGTTAGAGGGCCATCATGTGGTGTTATCTGAACACAGTGTGTTTGGGGGCCATCATGTGGTGTTATCTGAACACAGTGTGTTAGAGGGCCATCATATGGTGTTATCTGAGCACAGTGTGTTAGAGGGCCATCATGTCCTGTTATCTAAACACAGTGTGTTAGAGGGCCATCATGTGGTGTTATCTGAACACAGTATGTTAGAGGGCCATCATGTGGTGTTATCTGAACACAGTGTGTTAGAGGGCCATCATGTGGTGTTATCTGAGCACAGTGTGTTGGAGGGCCATCATGTGGTGTTATCTGACCACAGTGTGTTAGAGGGCCATCATATGGTGTTATCTGAGCACAGTGTGTTAGAGGGCCATCATGTCCTGTTATCTAAACACAGTGTGTTAGAGGGCCATCATGTGGTGTTATCTGAACACAGTGTGTTAGAGGGCCATCATGTGGTGTTATCTGAACACAGTGTGTTAGAGGGCCATCATGTGGTGTTATCTGAGCACAGCGTGTTAGAGGGCCATCATGTCCTGTTATCTGAACACAGTGTGTTAGAGGGCCATCATGTCCTGTTATCTGAACACAGTATGTTAGAGGGCCATCATGTGGTGTTATCTGAACACAGTGTGTTAGAGGGACATAATGTGGTAATATCTGAGCACAGTGTGTTAGAGGGCCATCATGTGGTGTTATCTGAACACAGTATGTTAGAGGGCCATCATGTGGTGTTATCTGAGCACAGTGTGTTTGGGGGCCATCATGTGGTGTTATCTGAACACAGTGTGTTAGAGGGCCATCATGTGGTGTTATCTGAGCACAGTGTGTTAGAGGGCCATCATGTCCTGTTATCTAAACACAATGTGTTAGAGGGCCATCATGTGGTGTTATCTGAACACAGTGTGTTAGAGGGCCATCATGTGGTGTTATCTGAACACAGTGTGTTAGAGGGACATCATGTGGTAATATCTGAACACAGTATGTTAGAGGGCCATCATGTGGTGTTATCTGAGCACAGTATGTTAGAGGGCCATCATGTGGTGTTATCTGAACACAGTGTGTTAGAGGGCCATCATGTGGTGTTATCTGAACACAGTATGTTAGAGGGCCATCATGTGGTGTTATCTGAACACAGTGTGTTAGAGGGCCATCATGTGGTGTTATCTGAGCACAATGTGTTAGGGGGCCATCATGTGGTGTTATCTGAACACAGTGTGTTAGAGGGCCATCCTGTGGTGTTATCTGAACACAGTGTGTTAGAGGGCCATCATGTGGTGTTATCTGAACACAGTGTGTTAGAGGGCCATCATGTGGTGTTATCTGAACACAGTGTGTTAGAGTGCGATCATGTGGTGTTATCTGAACACAGTATGTTAGAGGGCCATCATGTGGTGTTATGTGAGCACAGTGTGTTAGAGGGCCATCATGTCCTGTTATCTGAACACAGTGTGTTAGAGGGCCATCATGTCCTGTTATCTGAACACAGTGTGTTAGAGGGCCATCATGTGGTGTTATCTGAACACAGTGTTTTAGAGGGCCATCATGTGGTGTTATCTGAAAACAGTGTGTTAGAGGGCCATCATGTTGTGTTATCTGAACACAGTATTTTAGAGGGCCATCATGTGGTGTATTCTGAACACAGTGTGTTACAGGGCCATCATGTCCTGTTATCTGAACACAGTATGTTAGAGGGCCATCATGTGGTGTTATCTGAGCACAGTGTGTTAGAGGGCCATCATGTGGTGTTATCTGAACACAGTATGTTAGAGGGCCATCATGTGGTGTTATCTTAACACAGTGTGTTAGAGGGCCATCATGTGGTGTTATCTGAACACAGTATGTTAGAGGGCCATCATGTGGTTTTCTCTGAACACAGTGTGTTAGAGGGCCATCATGTGGTGTTATCTGAACACAGTGTGTTACAGGGCCATCATGTCCTGTTATCTGAACAGAGTGTGTTAGAGGGCCATCATGTGGTGTTATCTGAGCACAATGTGTTAGGGGGCCATCATATGGTGTTATCTGAACACAGTGTGTTAGAGGGCCATCATGTGGTGTTATCTGAACACAGTGTGTTAGAGGGCCATCATGTGGTGTTATCTGAGCACAGTGTGTTAGAGGGCCATCATGTCCTGTTATCTGAACACAGTGTGTTAGAGGGCCATCATGTGGTGTTATCTGAACACAGTATGTTAGAGGGCCATCATGTGGTGTTATCTGAACACAGTGTGTTAGAGGGACATAATGTGGTGATATCTGAGCACAGTGTGTTAGAGGGCCATCATGTGGTGTTATCTGAAAACAGTATGTTAGAGGGCCATCATGTGGAGTTATCTGAACACAGTGTGTTAGGGGGCCATCATGTGGTGTTATCTGAACACAGTGTGTTAGAGGGCCATCATGTCCTGTTATCTGAACACAGTGTGTTAGAGGGCCATCATGTCCTGTTATCTAAACACAATGTGTTAGAGGGCCATCATGTGGTGTTATCTGAACACAGTGTGTTAGAGGGCCATCATGTGGTGTTATCTGAACACAGTGTGTTAGAGGGCCATCATGTGGTGTTATCTGAACACAGTGTGTTAGAGGGCCATCATGTCCTGTTATCTAAACAGTGTGTTAGAGGGCCATCATGTGGTGTTATCTGAACACAGTGTGTTAGAGGGCCATCATGTCCTGTTATCTAAACAGTGTGTTAGAGGGCCATCATGTGGTGTTATCTGAACACAGTGTGTTAGAGGGCCATCATGTGGTGTTATCTGAACACAGTATGTTAGAGGGCCATCATGTGGTGTTATCTGAACACAGTATGTTAGAGGGCCATCATGTGGTGTTATCTGAACACAGTGTGTTAGAGGGCCATCATGTGGTGTTATCTGAACACAGTGTGTTAGAGGGCCATCATGTGGTGTTATCTGAACACAGTGTGTTAGAGGGCCATCATGTGGTGTTATCTGAACAAAGTATGTTCGAGGGCCATCATGTGGTGTTATCTGAACACAGTGTGTTAGAGGGCCATCATGTGGTGTTATCTGAACACAGTGTGTTACAGGGCCATCATGTCCTGTTATCTGAACAGAGTGTGTTAGAGGGCCATCGTGTGGTGTTATCTGAGCACAATGTGTTAGGGGGCCATCATGTGGTGTTATCTGAACACAGTGTGTTAGAGGGCCATCATGTGGTGTTATCTGAACACAGTGTGTTAGAGGGCCATCATGTGGTGTTATCTGAGCACAGTGTGTTAGAGGGCCCTCATGTCCTGTTATCTGAACACAGTGTGTTAGAGGGCCATCATGTGGTGTTATCTGAACACAGTATGTTAGAGGGCCATCATGTGGTGTTATCTGAACACAGTGTGTTAGAGGGACATAATGTGGTGATATCTGAGCACAGTGTGTTAGAGGGCCATCATGTGGTGTTATCTGAACACAGTATGTTAGAGGGCCATCATGTGGTGTTATCTGAACACAGTGTGTTAGGGGGCCATCATGTGGTGTTATCTGAACACAGTGTGTTAGAGGGCCATCATGTCCTGTTATCTGAACACAGTGTGTTAGAGGGCCATCATGTCCTGTTATCTAAACACAATGTGTTAGAGGGCCATCATGTGGTGTTATCTGAACACAGTGTGTTAGAGGGCCATCATGTGGTGTTATCTGAACACAGTGTGTTAGAGGGCCATCATGTGGTGTTATCTGAACACAGTGTGTTAGAGGGCCATCATGTCCTGTTATCTAAACAGTGTGTTAGAGGGCCATCATGTGGTGTTATCTGAACACAGTGTGTTAGAGGGCCATCATGTCCTGTTATCTAAACAGTGTGTTAGAGGGCCATCATGTGGTGTTATCTGAACACAGTGTGTTAGAGGGCCATCATGTGGTGTTATCTGAACACAGTATGTTAGAGGGCCATCATGTGGTGTTATCTGAACACAGTGTGTTAGAGGGCCATCCTGTCCTGTTATCTGAACACAGTGTGTTAGAGGGCCATCATGTGGTGTTATCTAAACACAGTGTTTTAGAGGGCCATCATGTGGTGTTATCTGAACACAGTGTGTTAGAGGGCCATCATGTTGTGTTATCGGAATACAGTATTTTAGAGGGCCATCATGTGGTGTTATCTGAACACATTGTGTTACAGGGCCATCATGTCCTGTTATCTGAACACTGTGTGTTAGAGGGCCATCATGTGGTGTTATCTGAACACAGTATGTTAGAGGGCCATCATGTGGTGTTATCTGAGCACAGTGTGTTAGAGGGCCATCCTGTGGTGTTATCTGAACACAGTGTGTTAGAGGGCCATCATGTGGTGTTATCTGAACACAGTATATTAGAGGGCCATGATGTGGTGTTATCTGAACACAGTATGTTAGAGGGCCATCATGTGGTGTTATCTGAGCACAATGTGTCAGGGGGCCATCATGTTGTGTTATCTGAACACAGTGTGTTAGAGGGCCATCATGTGGTGTTATCTGAACACAGTGTGTTAGAGGGACATAATGTGGTAATATCTGAGCACAGTGTGTTAGAGGGCCATCATGTGGTGTTATGTGAACACAGTATGTTACAGGGCCATCATGTGTTGTTATCTGAACACAGTGTGTTTGGGGGCCATCATGTGGTGTTATCTGAACACAGTGTGTTAGAGGGCCATCATGTCCTGTTATCTGAACACAGTGTGTTAGGGGGCCGTCATGTGGTGTTATCTGAACACGGTGTGTTAGAGGGCCATCCTGCGGTGTTATCTGAACACAGTGTGTTAGAGGGCCATCATGTGGTGTTATCTGAACACAGTGTGTTAGAGGGCCATCATGTTGTGTTATCTGAACACAGTATTTTAGAGGGCCATCATGTGGTGTTATCTGAACACAGTGTGTTAGAGGGCCATCATGTGGTGTTATCTGAACACAGTGTGTTAGAGGGCCATCATGTGGTTTTCTCTGAACACAGTATGTTAGAGGGCCATCATGTGGTGTTATCTGAACACAGTATGTTAGAGGTTCATCATGTGGTTTTCTCTGAACACAGTGTGTTAGAGGGCCATCATGTGGTGTTATCTGAACACAGTATATTAGAGGGCCATGATGTGGTGTTATCTGAACACAGTATGTTAGAGGGCCATCATGTGGTGTTATCTGAGCACAATGTGTCAGGGGGCCATCATGTGGTGTTATCTGAACACAGTGTGTTACAGGGCCATCATGTGGTGTTATCTGAGCACAGTGTGTTAGAGGGCCATCATGTCCTGTTATCTAAACAGTGTGTTAGAGGGCCATCATGTGGTGTTATCTGAACACAGTGTGTTAGAGGGCCATCATGTCCTGTTATCTAAACAGTGTGTTAGAGGGCCATCATGTGGGGTTATCTGAACACAGTGTGTTAGAGGGCCATCATGTGGTGTTATCTGAACACAGTATGTTAGAGGGCCATCATGTGGTGTTATCTGAACACAGTATGTTAGAGGGCCATCATGTGGTGTTATCTGAACACAGTGTGTTAGAGGGCCATCCTGTCCTGTTATCTGAACACAGTGTGTTAGAGGGCCATCATGTGGTGTTATCTAAACACAGTGTTTTAGAGGGCCATCATGTGGTGTTATCTGAACACAGTGTGTTAGAGGGCCATCATGTTGTGTTATCGGAATACAGTATTTTAGAGGGCCATCATGTGGTGTTATCTGAACACATTGTGTTACAGGGCCATCATGTCCTGTTATCTGAACACTGTGTGTTAGAGGGCCATCATGTGGTGTTATCTGAACACAGTATGTTAGAGGGCCATCATGTGGTGTTATCTGAGCACAGTGTGTTAGAGGGCCATCCTGTGGTGTTATCTGAACACAGTGTGTTAGAGGGCCATCATGTGGTGTTATCTGAACACAGTATATTAGAGGGCCATGATGTGGTGTTATCTGAACACAGTATGTTAGAGGGCCATCATGTGGTGTTATCTGAGCACAATGTGTCAGGGGGCCATCATGTTGTGTTATCTGAACACAGTGTGTTAGAGGGCCATCATGTGGTGTTATCTGAACACAGTGTGTTAGAGGGACATAATGTGGTAATATCTGAGCACAGTGTGTTAGAGGGCCATCATGTGGTGTTATGTGAACACAGTATGTTACAGGGCCATCATGTGTTGTTATCTGAACACAGTGTGTTTGGGGGCCATCATGTGGTGTTATCTGAACACAGTGTGTTAGAGGGCCATCATGTCCTGTTATCTGAACACAGTGTGTTAGGGGGCCGTCATGTGGTGTTATCTGAACACGGTGTGTTAGAGGGCCATCCTGCGGTGTTATCTGAACACAGTGTGTTAGAGGGCCATCATGTGGTGTTATCTGAACACAGTGTGTTAGAGGGCCATCATGTTGTGTTATCTGAACACAGTATTTTAGAGGGCCATCATGTGGTGTTATCTGAACACAGTGTGTTAGAGGGCCATCATGTGGTGTTATCTGAACACAGTGTGTTAGAGGGCCATCATGTGGTTTTCTCTGAACACAGTATGTTAGAGGGCCATCATGTGGTGTTATCTGAACACAGTATGTTAGAGGTTCATCATGTGGTGTTATCTGAACACAGTGTGTTAGAGGGCCATCATGTGGTGTTATCTGAACACAGTGTGTTAGAGGGCCATCATGTCCTGTTATCTAAACAGTGTGTTAGAGGGCCATCATGTGGTGTTATCTGAACACAGTGTGTTAGAGGGCCATCATGTCCTGTTATCTAAACAGTGTGTTAGAGGGCCATCATGTGGTGTTATCTGAACACAGTGTGTTAGAGGGCCATCATGTGGTGTTATCTGAACACATTATGTTAGAGGGCCATCATGTGGTGTTATCTGAACACAGTATGTTAGAGGGCCATCATGTGGTGTTATCTGAACACAGTGTGTTAGAGGGCCATCATGTGGTGTTATCTGAACACAGTGTGTTAGAGGGCCATCATGTGGTGTTATCTGAACACAGTGTGTTAGAGGGCCATCATGTGGTGTTATCTGAACAAAGTATGTTCGAGGGCCATCATGTGGTGTTATCTGAACACAGTGTGTTAGAGGGCCATCATGTGGTGTTATCTGAACACAGTGTGTTACAGGGCCATCATGTCCTGTTATCTGAACAGAGTGTGTTAGAGGGCCATCGTGTGGTGTTATCTGAGCACAATGTGTTAGGGGGCCATCATGTGGTGTTATCTGAACACAGTGTGTTAGAGGGCCATCATGTGGTGTTATCTGAACACAGTGTGTTAGAGGGCCATCATGTGGTGTTATCTGAGCACAGTGTGTTAGAGGGCCCTCATGTCCTGTTATCTGAACACAGTGTGTTAGAGGGCCATCATGTGGTGTTATCTGAACACAGTATGTTAGAGGGCCATCATGTGGTGTTATCTGAACACAGTGTGTTAGAGGGACATAATGTGGTGATATCTGAGCACAGTGTGTTAGAGGGCCATCATGTGGTGTTATCTGAACACAGTATGTTAGAGGGCCATCATGTGGTGTTATCTGAACACAGTGTGTTAGGGGGCCATCATGTGGTGTTATCTGAACACAGTGTGTTAGAGGGCCATCATGTCCTGTTATCTGAACACAGTGTGTTAGAGGGCTATCATGTCCTGTTATCTAAACACAATGTGTTAGAGGGCCATCATGTGGTGTTATCTGAACACAGTGTGTTAGAGGGCCATCATGTGGTGTTATCTGAACACAGTGTGTTAGAGGGCCATCATGTGGTGTTATCTGAACACAGTGTGTTAGAGGGCCATCATGTCCTGTTATCTAAACAGTGTGTTAGAGGGCCATCATGTGGTGTTATCTGAACACAGTGTGTTAGAGGGCCATCATGTCCTGTTATCTAAACAGTGTGTTAGAGGGCCATCATGTGGTGTTATCTGAACACAGTGTGTTAGAGGGCCATCATGTGGTGTTATCTGAACACAGTATGTTAGAGGGCCATCATGTGGTGTTATCTGAACACAGTGTGTTAGAGGGCCATCCTGTCCTGTTATCTGAACACAGTGTGTTAGAGGGCCATCATGTGGTGTTATCTAAACACAGTGTTTTAGAGGGCCATCATGTGGTGTTATCTGAACACAGTGTGTTAGAGGGCCATCATGTTGTGTTATCGGAATACAGTATTTTAGAGGGCCATCATGTGGTGTTATCTGAACACATTGTGTTACAGGGCCATCATGTCCTGTTATCTGAACACTGTGTGTTAGAGGGCCATCATGTGGTGTTATCTGAACACAGTATGTTAGAGGGCCATCATGTGGTGTTATCTGAGCACAGTGTGTTAGAGGGCCATCCTGTGGTGTTATCTGAACACAGTGTGTTAGAGGGCCATCATGTGGTGTTATCTGAACACAGTATATTAGAGGGCCATGATGTGGTGTTATCTGAACACAGTATGTTAGAGGGCCATCATGTGGTGTTATCTGAGCACAATGTGTCAGGGGGCCATCATGTTGTGTTATATGAACACAGTGTGTTAGAGGGCCATCATGTGGTGTTATCTGAACACAGTGTGTTAGAGGGACATAATGTGGTAATATCTGAGCACAGTGTGTTAGAGGGCCATCATGTGGTGTTATGTGAACACAGTATGTTACAGGGCCATCATGTGTTGTTATCTGAACACAGTGTGTTTGGGGGCCATCATGTGGTGTTATCTGAACACAGTGTGTTAGAGGGCCATCATGTCCTGTTATCTGAACACAGTGTGTTAGGGGGCCGTCATGTGGTGTTATCTGAACACGGTGTGTTAGAGGGCCATCCTGCGGTGTTATCTGAACACAGTGTGTTAGAGGGCCATCATGTGGTGTTATCTGAACACAGTGTGTTAGAGGGCCATCATGTTGTGTTATCTGAACACAGTATTTTAGAGGGCCATCATGTGGTGTTATCTGAACACAGTGTGTTAGAGGGCCATCATGTGGTGTTATCTGAACACAGTGTGTTAGAGGGCCATCATGTGGTTTTCTCTGAACACAGTATGTTAGAGGGCCATCATGTGGTGTTATCTGAACACAGTATGTTAGAGGTTCATCATGTGGTTTTCTCTGAACACAGTGTGTTAGAGGGCCATCATGTGGTGTTATCTGAACACAGTATATTAGAGGGCCATGATGTGGTGTTATCTGAACACAGTATGTTAGAGGGCCATCATGTGGTGTTATCTGAGCACAATGTGTCAGGGGGCCATCATGTGGTGTTATCTGAACACAGTGTGTTACAGGGCCATCATGTGGTGTTATCTGAGCACAGTGTGTTAGAGGGCCATCATGTCCTGTTATCTAAACAGTGTGTTAGAGGGCCATCATGTGGTGTTATCTGAACACAGTGTGTTAGAGGGCCATCATGTCCTGTTATCTAAACAGTGTGTTAGAGGGCCATCATGTGGTGTTATCTGAACACAGTGTGTTAGAGGGCCATCATGTGGTGTTATCTGAACACAGTATGTTAGAGGGCCATCATGTGGTGTTATCTGAACACAGTATGTTAGAGGGCCATCATGTGGTGTTATCTGAACACAGTGTGTTAGAGGGCCATCCTGTCCTGTTATCTGAACACAGTGTGTTAGAGGGCCATCATGTGGTGTTATCTAAACACAGTGTTTTAGAGGGCCATCATGTGGTGTTATCTGAACACAGTGTGTTAGAGGGCCATCATGTTGTGTTATCGGAATACAGTATTTTAGAGGGCCATCATGTGGTGTTATCTGAACACATTGTGTTACAGGGCCATCATGTCCTGTTATCTGAACACTGTGTGTTAGAGGGCCATCATGTGGTGTTATCTGAACACAGTATGTTAGAGGGCCATCATGTGGTGTTATCTGAGCACAGTGTGTTAGAGGGCCATCCTGTGGTGTTATCTGAACACAGTGTGTTAGAGGGCCATCATGTGGTGTTATCTGAACACAGTATATTAGAGGGCCATGATGTGGTGTTATCTGAACACAGTATGTTAGAGGGCCATCATGTGGTGTTATCTGAGCACAATGTGTCAGGGGGCCATCATGTTGTGTTATCTGAACACAGTGTGTTAGAGGGCCATCATGTGGTGTTATCTGAACACAGTGTGTTAGAGGGACATAATGTGGTAATATCTGAGCACAGTGTGTTAGAGGGCCATCATGTGGTGTTATGTGAACACAGTATGTTACAGGGCCATCATGTGTTGTTATCTGAACACAGTGTGTTTGGGGGCCATCATGTGGTGTTATCTGAACACAGTGTGTTAGAGGGCCATCATGTCCTGTTATCTGAACACAGTGTGTTAGGGGGCCGTCATGTGGTGTTATCTGAACACGGTGTGTTAGAGGGCCATCCTGCGGTGTTATCTGAACACAGTGTGTTAGAGGGCCATCATGTGGTGTTATCTGAACACAGTGTGTTAGAGGGCCATCATGTTGTGTTATCTGAACACAGTATTTTAGAGGGCCATCATGTGGTGTTATCTGAACACAGTGTGTTAGAGGGCCATCATGTGGTGTTATCTGAACACAGTGTGTTAGAGGGCCATCATGTGGTTTTCTCTGAACACAGTATGTTAGAGGGCCATCATGTGGTGTTATCTGAACACAGTATGTTAGAGGTTCATCATGTGGTTTTCTCTGAACACAGTGTGTTAGAGGGCCATCATGTGGTGTTATCTGAACACAGTATATTAGAGGGCCATGATGTGGTGTTATCTGAACACAGTATGTTAGAGGGCCATCATGTGGTGTTATCTGAACACAATGTGTCAGGGGGCCATCATGTGGTGTTATCTGAACACAGTGTGTTACAGGGCCATCATGTGGTGTTATCTGAGCACAGTGTGTTAGAGGGCCATCATGTGGTGTTATCTGAACACAGTGTGTTAGAGGGCCATCATGTGGTGTTATCTGAACACAGTGTGTTAGAGGGACATAATGTGGTGATATCTGAGCACAGTGTGTTAGAGGGCCATCATGTGGTGTTATCTGAACACAGTATGTTAGAGGGCCATCATGTGGTGTTATCTGAACACAGTGTGTTAGGGGGCCATCATGTGGTGTTATCTGAACACAGTGTGTTAGAGGGCCATCATGTCCTGTTATCTGAACACAGTGTGTTAGAGGGCCATCATGTCCTGTTATCTAAACACAATGTGTTAGAGGGCCATCATGTGGTGTTATCTGAACACAGTGTGTTAGAGGGCCATCATGTGGTGTTATCTGAACACAGTGTGTTAGAGGGCCATCATGTGGTGTTATCTGAACACAGTGTGTTAGAGGGCCATCATGTCCTGTTATCTAAACAGTGTGTTAGAGGGCCATCATGTGGTGTTATCTGAACACAGTGTGTTAGAGGGCCATCATGTCCTGTTATCTAAACAGTGTGTTAGAGGGCCATCATGTGGTGTTATCTGAACACAGTGTGTTAGAGGGCCATCATGTGGTGTTATCTGAACACAGTATGTTAGAGGGCCATCATGTGGTGTTATCTGAACACAGTATGTTAGAGGGCCATCATGTGGTGTTATCTGAGCACAATGTGTTAGGGGGCCATCATGTGGTATTATCTGAACACAGTGTGTTAGAGGGCCATCATGTGGTGTTATCTGAGCACATTGTGTTAGAGGGCCATCATGTCCTGTTATCTGAACACAGTGTGTTAGAGGGCCATCATGTCCTGTTATCTGAACACAGTATGTTAGAGGGCCATCATGTGGTGTTATCTGAACACAGTGTGTTAGAGGGACATAATGTGGTAATATCTGAGCACAGTGTGTTAGAGGGCCATCATGTGGTGTTATCTGAACACAGTATGTTAGAGGGCCATCATGTGGTGTTATCTGAACACAGTGTGTTTGGGGGCCATCATGTGGTGTTATCTGAACACAGTGTGTTAGAGGGCCATCATATGGTGTTATCTGAGCACAGTGTGTTAGAGGGCCATCATGTCCTGTTATCTAAACACAGTGTGTTAGAGGGCCATCATGTGGTGTTATCTGAACACAGTATGTTAGAGGGCCATCATGTCCTGTTATCTGAACACAGTGTGTTAGGGGGCCATCATGTGGTGTTATCTGAACACAGTGTGTTAGAGGGCCATCCTGTGGTGTTATCTGAACACAGTGTGTTAGAGGGCCATCATGTGGTGTTATCTGAACACCGTGTGTTAGAGGGCCATCATGTCCTGTTATCTAAACACAATGTGTTAGAGGGCCATCATGTTGTGTTATCTGAACACAGTATTTTAGAGGGCCATCATGTGGTGTTATCTGAACACAGTGTGTTAGAGGGCCATCATGTGGTGTTATCTGAACACAGTGTGTTAGAGGGCCATCATGTGGTTTTCTCTGAACACAGTATGTTAGAGGGCCATCATGTGGTGTTATCTGAACACAGTATGTTAGAGGTTCATCATGTGGTTTTCTCTGAACACAGTGTGTTAGAGGGCCATCATGTGGTGTTATCTGAACACAGTATATTAGAGGGCCATGATGTGGTGTTATCTGAACACAGTATGTTAGAGGGCCATCATGTGGTGTTATCTGAGCACAATGTGTCAGGGGGCCATCATGTTGTGTTATCTGAACACAGTGTGTTAGAGGGCCATCATGTGGTGTTATCTGAACACAGTGTGTTACAGGGCCATCATGTGGTGTTATCTGAGCACAGTGTGTTAGAGGGCCATCATGTCCTTTTATCTGAACACAGTGTGTTAGAGGGCCATCATGTCCTGTTATCTGAACACAGTATGTTAGAGGGCCATCATGTGGTGTTATCTGAACACAGTGTGTTAGAGGGACATAATGTGGTAATATCTGAGCACAGTGTGTTAGAGGGCCATCATGTGGTGTTATGTGAACACAGTATGTTATAGGGCCATCATGTGGTGTTATCTGAACACAGTGTGTTTGGGGGCCATCATGTGGTGTTATCTGAACACAGTGTGTTAGAGGGCCATCATGTGGTGTTATCTGAGCACAGTGTGTTAGAGGGCCATCATGTCCTGTTATCTAAACACAATGTGTTAGAGGGCCATAATGTGGTGTTATCTGAACACAGTATATTAGAGGGCCATGATGTGGTGTTATCTGAACACAGTATGTTAGAGGGCCATCATGTGGTGTTATCTGAACACAGTGTGTTAGAGGGCCATCATGTTGTGTTATCTGAACACAGTATTTTAGAGGGCCATCATGTGGTGTTATCTGAACACAGTGTGTTAGAGGGCCATGTCCTGTTATCTGAACACAGTGTGTTAGAGGGCCATCATGTCCTGTTATCTGAACACAGTGTGTTAGAGGGCCATCATGTCCTGTTATCTGAACACAGTGTGTTAGGGGGCCATCATGTGGTGTTATCTGAACACAGTGTGTTAGAGGGCCATCATGTGGTGTTACCTGAACACAGTGTGTTAGAGGGCCATCATGTGGTGTTATCTGAACACCGTGTGTTAGAGGGCCATCATGTCCTGTTATCTAAACACAGTGTGTTAGAGGGCCATCATGTGGTGTTATCTGAACACAGTGTGTTAGAGTGCGATCATGTGGTGTTATCTGAACACAGTATGTTAGAGGGCCATCATGTGGTGTTATGTGAGCACAGTGTGTTAGAGGGCCATCATGTCCTGTTATCTGAACACAGTGTGTTAGAGGGCCATCATGTCCTGTTATCTGAACACAGTGTGTTAGAGGGCCATCATGTGGTGTTATCTGAACACAGTGTTTTAGAGGGCCATCATGTGGTGTTATCTGAAAACAGTGTGTTAGAGGGCCATCATGTTGTGTTATCTGAACACAGTATTTTAGAGGGCCATCATGTGGTGTATTCTGAACACAGTGTGTTACAGGGCCATCATGTCCTGTTATCTGAACACAGTATGTTAGAGGGCCATCATGTGGTGTTATCTGAGCACAGTGTGTTAGAGGGCCATCATGTGGTGTTATCTGAACACAGTATGTTAGAGGGCCATCATGTGGTGTTATCTTAACACAGTGTGTTAGAGGGCCATCATGTGGTGTTATCTGAACACAGTATGTTAGAGGGCCATCATGTGGTTTTCTCTGAACACAGTGTGTTAGAGGGCCATCATGTGGTGTTATCTGAACACAGTATGTTAGAGGGCCATCATGTGGTGTTATCTGAACACAGTATGTTAGAGGGCCATCATGTGGTGTTATCTGAGCACAGTGTGTTAGAGGGCCATCATGTGGTGTTATCTGAACACAGTATGTTAGAGGGCCATCATGTGGTGTTATCTTAACACAGTGTGTTAGAGGGCCATCATGTGGTGTTATCTGAACACAGTATGTTAGAGGGACATAATGTGGTAATATCTGAGCACAGTGTGTTAGAGGGCCATCATGTGGTGTTATGTGAACACAGTATGTTACAGGGCCATCATGTGTTGTTATCTGAACACAGTGTGTTTGGGGGCCATCATGTGGTGTTATCTGAACACAGTGTGTTAGAGGGCCATCATGTCCTGTTATCTGAACACAGTGTGTTAGGGGGCCGTCATGTGGTGTTATCTGAACACGGTGTGTTAGAGGGCCATCCTGCGGTGTTATCTGAACACAGTGTGTTAGAGGGCCATCATGTGGTGTTATCTGAACACAGTGTGTTAGAGGGCCATCATGTTGTGTTATCTGAACACAGTATTTTAGAGGGCCATCATGTGGTGTTATCTGAACACAGTGTGTTAGAGGGCCATCATGTGGTGTTATCTGAACACAGTGTGTTAGAGGGCCATCATGTGGTTTTCTCTGAACACAGTATGTTAGAGGGCCATCATGTGGTGTTATCTGAACACAGTATGTTAGAGGTTCATCATGTGGTTTTCTCTGAACACAGTGTGTTAGAGGGCCATCATGTGGTGTTATCTGAACACAGTATATTAGAGGGCCATGTTGTGGTGTTATCTGAACACAGTATGTTAGAGGGCCATCATGTGGTGTTATCTGAGCACAATGTGTCAGGGGGCCATCATGTGGTGTTATCTGAACACAGTGTGTTACAGGGCCATCATGTGGTGTTATCTGAGCACAGTGTGTTAGAGGGCCATCATGTCCTGTTATCTAAACAGTGTGTTAGAGGGCCATCATGTGGTGTTATCTGAACACAGTGTGTTAGAGGGCCATCATGTCCTGTTATCTAAACAGTGTGTTAGAGGGCCATCATGTGGTGTTATCTGAACACAGTGTGTTAGAGGGCCATCATGTGGTGTTATCTGAACACAGTATGTTAGAGGGCCATCATGTGGTGTTATCTGAACACAGTATGTTAGAGGGCCATCATGTGGTGTTATCTGAACACAGTGTGTTAGAGGGCCATCCTGTCCTGTTATCTGAACACAGTGTGTTAGAGGGCCATCATGTGGTGTTATCTAAACACAGTGTTTTAGAGGGCCATCATGTGGTGTTATCTGAACACAGTGTGTTAGAGGGCCATCATGTTGTGTTATCGGAATACAGTATTTTAGAGGGCCATCATGTGGTGTTATCTGAACACATTGTGTTACAGGGCCATCATGTCCTGTTATCTGAACACTGTGTGTTAGAGGGCCATCATGTGGTGTTATCTGAACACAGTATGTTAGAGGGCCATCATGTGGTGTTATCTGAGCACAGTGTGTTAGAGGGCCATCCTGTGGTGTTATCTGAACACAGTGTGTTAGAGGGCCATCATGTGGTGTTATCTGAACACAGTATATTAGAGGGCCATGATGTGGTGTTATCTGAACACAGTATGTTAGAGGGCCATCATGTGGTGTTATCTGAGCACAATGTGTCAGGGGGCCATCATGTTGTGTTATCTGAACACAGTGTGTTAGAGGGCCATCATGTGGTGTTATCTGAACACAGTGTGTTAGAGGGACATAATGTGGTAATATCTGAGCACAGTGTGTTAGAGGGCCATCATGTGGTGTTATGTGAACACAGTATGTTACAGGGCCATCATGTGTTGTTATCTGAACACAGTGTGTTTGGGGGCCATCATGTGGTGTTATCTGAACACAGTGTGTTAGAGGGCCATCATGTCCTGTTATCTGAACACAGTGTGTTAGGGGGCCGTCATGTGGTGTTATCTGAACACGGTGTGTTAGAGGGCCATCCTGCGGTGTTATCTGAACACAGTGTGTTAGAGGGCCATCATGTGGTGTTATCTGAACACAGTGTGTTAGAGGGCCATCATGTTGTGTTATCTGAACACAGTATTTTAGAGGGCCATCATGTGGTGTTATCTGAACACAGTGTGTTAGAGGGCCATCATGTGGTGTTATCTGAACACAGTGTGTTAGAGGGCCATCATGTGGTTTTCTCTGAACACAGTATGTTAGAGGGCCATCATGTGGTGTTATCTGAACACAGTATGTTAGAGGTTCATCATGTGGTGTTATCTGAACACAGTGTGTTAGAGGGCCATCATGTGGTGTTATCTGAACACAGTGTGTTAGAGGGCCATCATGTCCTGTTATCTAAACAGTGTGTTAGAGGGCCATCATGTGGTGTTATCTGAACACAGTGTGTTAGAGGGCCATCATGTCCTGTTATCTAAACAGTGTGTTAGAGGGCCATCATGTGGTGTTATCTGAACACAGTGTGTTAGAGGGCCATCATGTGGTGTTATCTGAACACAGTATGTTAGAGGGCCATCATGTGGTGTTATCTGAACACAGTATGTTAGAGGGCCATCATGTGGTGTTATCTGAACACAGTGTGTTAGAGGGCCATCATGTGGTGTTATCTGAACACAGTGTGTTAGAGGGCCATCATGTGGTGTTATCTGAACACAGTGTGTTAGAGGGCCATCATGTGGTGTTATCTGAACAAAGTATGTTCGAGGGCCATCATGTGGTGTTATCTGAACACAGTGTGTTAGAGGGCCATCATGTGGTGTTATCTGAACACAGTGTGTTACAGGGCCATCATGTCCTGTTATCTGAACAGAGTGTGTTAGAGGGCCATCGTGTGGTGTTATCTGAGCACAATGTGTTAGGGGGCCATCATGTGGTGTTATCTGAACACAGTGTGTTAGAGGGCCATCATGTGGTGTTATCTGAACACAGTGTGTTAGAGGGCCATCATGTGGTGTTATCTGAGCACAGTGTGTTAGAGGGCCCTCATGTCCTGTTATCTGAACACAGTGTGTTAGAGGGCCATCATGTGGTGTTATCTGAACACAGTATGTTAGAGGGCCATCATGTGGTGTTATCTGAGCACAGTGTGTTAGAGGGCCCTCATGTCCTGTTATCTGAACACAGTGTGTTAGAGGGCCATCATGTCCTGTTATCTGAACACAGTATGTTAGAGGGCCATCATGTGGTGTTATCTGAACACAGTATGTTAGAGGGCCATCATGTGGTGTTATCTGAACACAGTGTGTTAGAGGGACATAATGTGGTGATATCTGAGCACAGTGTGTTAGAGGGCCATCATGTGGTGTTATCTGAACACAGTATGTTAGAGGGCCATCATGTGGTGTTATCTGAACACAGTGTGTTAGGGGGCCATCATGTGGTGTTATCTGAACACAGTGTGTTAGAGGGCCATCATGTCCTGTTATCTGAACACAGTGTGTTAGAGGGCCATCATGTCCTGTTATCTAAACACAATGTGTTAGAGGGCCATCATGTGGTGTTATCTGAACACAGTGTGTTAGAGGGCCATCATGTGGTGTTATCTGAACACAGTGTGTTAGAGGGCCATCATGTGGTGTTATCTGAACACAGTGTGTTAGAGGGCCATCATGTCCTGTTATCTAAACAGTGTGTTAGAGGGCCATCATGTGGTGTTATCTGAACACAGTGTGTTAGAGGGCCATCATGTCCTGTTATCTAAACAGTGTGTTAGAGGGCCATCATGTGGTGTTATCTGAACACAGTGTGTTAGAGGGCCATCATGTGGTGTTATCTGAACACAGTATGTTAGAGGGCCATCATGTGGTGTTATCTGAACACAGTGTGTTAGAGGGCCATCCTGTCCTGTTATCTGAACACAGTGTGTTAGAGGGCCATCATGTGGTGTTATCTAAACACAGTGTTTTAGAGGGCCATCATGTGGTGTTATCTGAACACAGTGTGTTAGAGGGCCATCATGTTGTGTTATCGGAATACAGTATTTTAGAGGGCCATCATGTGGTGTTATCTGAACACATTGTGTTACAGGGCCATCATGTCCTGTTATCTGAACACTGTGTGTTAGAGGGCCATCATGTGGTGTTATCTGAACACAGTATGTTAGAGGGCCATCATGTGGTGTTATCTGAGCACAGTGTGTTAGAGGGCCATCCTGTGGTGTTATCTGAACACAGTGTGTTAGAGGGCCATCATGTGGTGTTATCTGAACACAGTATATTAGAGGGCCATGATGTGGTGTTATCTGAACACAGTATGTTAGAGGGCCATCATGTGGTGTTATCTGAGCACAATGTGTCAGGGGGCCATCATGTTGTGTTATCTGAACACAGTGTTTTAGAGGGCCATCATGTGGTGTTATCTGAACACAGTGTGTTAGAGGGACATAATGTGGTAATATCTGAGCACAGTGTGTTAGAGGGCCATCATGTGGTGTTATGTGAACACAGTATGTTACAGGGCCATCATGTGTTGTTATCTGAACACAGTGTGTTTGGGGGCCATCATGTGGTGTTATCTGAACACAGTGTGTTAGAGGGCCATCATGTCCTGTTATCTGAACACAGTGTGTTAGGGGGCCGTCATGTGGTGTTATCTGAACACGGTGTGTTAGAGGGCCATCCTGCGGTGTTATCTGAACACAGTGTGTTAGAGGGCCATCATGTGGTGTTATCTGAACACAGTGTGTTAGAGGGCCATCATGTTGTGTTATCTGAACACAGTATTTTAGAGGGCCATCATGTGGTGTTATCTGAACACAGTGTGTTAGAGGGCCATCATGTGGTGTTATCTGAACACAGTGTGTTAGAGGGCCATCATTTGGTTTTCTCTGAACACAGTATGTTAGAGGGCCATCATGTGGTGTTATCTGAACACAGTATGTTAGAGGTTCATCATGTGGTTTTCTCTGAACACAGTGTGTTAGAGGGCCATCATGTGGTGTTATCTGAACACAGTATATTAGAGGGCCATGATGTGGTGTTATCTGAACACAGTATGTTAGAGGGCCATCATGTGGTGTTATCTGAGCACAATGTGTCAGGGGGCCATCATGTGGTGTTATCTGAACACAGTGTGTGACAGGGCCATCATGTGGTGTTATCTGAGCACAGTGTGTTAGAGGGCCATCATGTCCTGTTATCTAAACAGTGTGTTAGAGGGCCATCATGTGGTGTTATCTGAACACAGTGTGTTAGAGGGCCATCATGTCCTGTTATCTAAACAGTGTGTTAGAGGGCCATCATGTGGTGTTATCTGAACACAGTGTGTTAGAGGGCCATCATGTGGTTTTATCTGAACACAGTATGTTAGAGGGCCATCATGTGGTGTTATCTGAACACAGTATGTTAGAGGGCCATCATGTGGTGTTATCTGAACACAGTGTGTTAGAGGGCCATCCTGTCCTGTTATCTGAACACAGTGTGTTAGAGGGCCATCATGTGGTGTTATCTAAACACAGTGTTTTAGAGGGCCATCATGTGGTGTTATCTGAACACAGTGTGTTAGAGGGCCATCATGTTGTGTTATCGGAATACAGTATTTTAGAGGGCCATCATGTGGTGTTATCTGAACACATTGTGTTACAGGGCCATCATGTCCTGTTATCTGAACACTGTGTGTTAGAGGGCCATCATGTGGTGTTATCTGAACACAGTATGTTAGAGGGCCATCATGTGGTGTTATCTGAGCACAGTGTGTTAGAGGGCCATCCTGTGGTGTTATCTGAACACAGTGTGTTAGAGGGCCATCATGTGGTTTTCTCTGAACACAGTATGTTAGAGGGCCATCATGTGGTGTTATCTGAACACAGTATGTTAGAGGTTCATCATGTGGTGTTATCTGAACACAGTGTGTTAGAGGGCCATCATGTGGTGTTATCTGAACACAGTGTGTTAGAGGGCCATCATGTCCTGTTATCTAAACAGTGTGTTAGAGGGCCATCATGTGGTGTTATCTGAACACAGTGTGTTAGAGGGCCATCATGTCCTGTTATCTAAACAGTGTGTTAGAGGGCCATCATGTGGTGTTATCTGAACACAGTGTGTTAGAGGGCCATCATGTGGTGTTATCTGAACACAGTATGTTAGAGGGCCATCATGTGGTGTTATCTGAACACAGTATGTTAGAGGGCCATCATGTGGTGTTATCTGAACACAGTGTGTTAGAGGGCCATCATGTGGTGTTATCTGAACACAGTGTGTTAGAGGGCCATCATGTGGTGTTATCTGAACACAGTGTGTTAGAGGGCCATCATGTGGTGTTATCTGAACAAAGTATGTTCGAGGGCCATCATGTGGTGTTATCTGAACACAGTGTGTTAGAGGGCCATCATGTGGTGTTATCTGAACACAGTGTGTTACAGGGCCATCATGTCCTGTTATCTGAACAGAGTGTGTTAGAGGGCCATCGTGTGGTGTTATCTGAGCACAATGTGTTAGGGGGCCATCATGTGGTGTTATCTGAACACAGTGTGTTAGAGGGCCATCATGTGGTGTTATCTGAACACAGTGTGTTAGAGGGCCATCATGTGGTGTTATCTGAGCACAGTGTGTTAGAGGGCCCTCATGTCCTGTTATCTGAACACAGTGTGTTAGAGGGCCATCATGTGGTGTTATCTGAACACAGTATGTTAGAGGGCCATCATGTGGTGTTATCTGAGCACAGTGTGTTAGAGGGCCCTCATGTCCTGTTATCTGAACACAGTGTGTTAGAGGGCCATCATGTCCTGTTATCTGAACACAGTATGTTAGAGGGCCATCATGTGGTGTTATCTGAACACAGTATGTTAGAGGGCCATCATGTGGTGTTATCTGAACACAGTGTGTTAGAGGGACATAATGTGGTGATATCTGAGCACAGTGTGTTAGAGGGCCATCATGTGGTGTTATCTGAACACAGTATGTTAGAGGGCCATCATGTGGTGTTATCTGAACACAGTGTGTTAGGGGGCCATCATGTGGTGTTATCTGAACACAGTGTGTTAGAGGGCCATCATGTCCTGTTATCTGAACACAGTGTGTTAGAGGGCCATCATGTCCTGTTATCTAAACACAATGTGTTAGAGGGCCATCATGTGGTGTTATCTGAACACAGTGTGTTAGAGGGCCATCATGTGGTGTTATCTGAACACAGTGTGTTAGAGGGCCATCATGTGGTGTTATCTGAACACAGTGTGTTAGAGGGCCATCATGTCCTGTTATCTAAACAGTGTGTTAGAGGGCCATCATGTGGTGTTATCTGAACACAGTGTGTTAGAGGGCCATCATGTCCTGTTATCTAAACAGTGTGTTAGAGGGCCATCATGTGGTGTTATCTGAACACAGTGTGTTAGAGGGCCATCATGTGGTGTTATCTGAACACATTGTGTTACAGGGCCATCATGTCCTGTTATCTGAACACTGTGTGTTAGAGGGCCATCATGTGGTGTTATCTGAACACAGTATGTTAGAGGGCCATCATGTGGTGTTATCTGAGCACAGTGTGTTAGAGGGCCATCCTGTGGTGTTATCTGAACACAGTGTGTTAGAGGGCCATCATGTGGTGTTATCTGAACACAGTATATTAGAGGGCCATGATGTGGTGTTATCTGAACACAGTATGTTAGAGGGCCATCATGTGGTGTTATCTGAGCACAATGTGTCAGGGGGCCATCATGTTGTGTTATCTGAACACAGTGTTTTAGAGGGCCATCATGTGGTGTTATCTGAACACAGTGTGTTAGAGGGACATAATGTGGTAATATCTGAGCACAGTGTGTTAGAGGGCCATCATGTGGTGTTATGTGAACACAGTATGTTACAGGGCCATCATGTGTTGTTATCTGAACACAGTGTGTTTGGGGGCCATCATGTGGTGTTATCTGAACACAGTGTGTTAGAGGGCCATCATGTCCTGTTATCTGAACACAGTGTGTTAGGGGGCCGTCATGTGGTGTTATCTGAACACGGTGTGTTAGAGGGCCATCCTGCGGTGTTATCTGAACACAGTGTGTTAGAGGGCCATCATGTGGTGTTATCTGAACACAGTGTGTTAGAGGGCCATCATGTTGTGTTATCTGAACACAGTATTTTAGAGGGCCATCATGTGGTGTTATCTGAACACAGTGTGTTAGAGGGCCATCATGTGGTGTTATCTGAACACAGTGTGTTAGAGGGCCATCATTTGGTTTTCTCTGAACACAGTATGTTAGAGGGCCATCATGTGGTGTTATCTGAACACAGTATGTTAGAGGTTCATCATGTGGTTTTCTCTGAACACAGTGTGTTAGAGGGCCATCATGTGGTGTTATCTGAACACAGTATATTAGAGGGCCATGATGTGGTGTTATCTGAACACAGTATGTTAGAGGGCCATCATGTGGTGTTATCTGAGCACAATGTGTCAGGGGGCCATCATGTGGTGTTATCTGAACACAGTGTGTGACAGGGCCATCATGTGGTGTTATCTGAGCACAGTGTGTTAGAGGGCCATCATGTCCTGTTATCTAAACAGTGTGTTAGAGGGCCATCATATGGTGTTATCTGAACACAGTGTGTTAGAGGGCCATCATGTCCTGTTATCTAAACAGTGTGTTAGAGGGCCATCATGTGGTGTTATCTGAACACAGTGTGTTAGAGGGCCATCATGTGGTGTTATCTGAACACAGTATGTTAGAGGGCCATCATGTGGTGTTATCTGAACACAGTATGTTAGAGGGCCATCATGTGGTGTTATCTGAACACAGTGTGTTAGAGGGCCATCCTGTCCTGTTATCTGAACACAGTGTGTTAGAGGGCCATCATGTGGTGTTATCTAAACACAGTGTTTTAGAGGGCCATCATGTGGTGTTATCTGAACACAGTGTGTTAGAGGGCCATCATGTTGTGTTATCGGAATACAGTATTTTAGAGGGCCATCATGTGGTGTTATCTGAACACATTGTGTTACAGGGCCATCATGTCCTGTTATCTGAACACTGTGTGTTAGAGGGCCATCATGTGGTGTTATCTGAACACAGTATGTTAGAGGGCCATCATGTGGTGTTATCTGAGCACAGTGTGTTAGAGGGCCATCCTGTGGTGTTATCTGAACACAGTGTGTTAGAGGGCCATCATGTGGTGTTATCTGAACACAGTATATTAGAGGGCCATGATGTGGTGTTATCTGAACACAGTATGTTAGAGGGCCATCATGTGGTGTTATCTGAGCACAATGTGTCAGGGGGCCATCATGTTGTGTTATCTGAACACAGTGTGTTAGAGGGCCATCATGTGGTGTTATCTGAACACAGTGTGTTAGAGGGACATAATGTGGTAATATCTGAGCACAGTGTGTTAGAGGGCCATCATGTGGTGTTATGTGAACACAGTATGTTACAGGGCCATCATGTGTTGTTATCTGAACACAGTGTGTTTGGGGGCCATCATGTGGTGTTATCTGAACACAGTGTGTTAGAGGGCCATCATGTCCTGTTATCTGAACACAGTGTGTTAGGGGGCCGTCATGTGGTGTTATCTGAACACGGTGTGTTAGAGGTCCATCCTGCGGTGTTATCTGAACACAGTGTGTTAGAGGGCCATCATGTGGTGTTATCTGAACACAGTGTGTTAGAGGGCCATCATGTTGTGTTATCTGAACACAGTATTTTAGAGGGCCATCATGTGGTGTTATCTGAACACAGTGTGTTAGAGGGCCATCATGTGGTGTTATCTGAACACAGTGTGTTAGAGGGCCATCATGTGGTTTTCTCTGAACACAGTATGTTAGAGGGCCATCATGTGGTGTTATCTGAACACAGTATGTTAGAGGTTCATCATGTGGTTTTCTCTGAACACAGTGTGTTAGAGGGCCATCATGTGGTGTTATCTGAACACAGTATATTAGAGGGCCATGATGTGGTGTTATCTGAACACAGTATGTTAGAGGGCCATCATGTGGTGTTATCTGAACACAATGTGTCAGGGGGCCATCATGTGGTGTTATCTGAACACAGTGTGTTACAGGGCCATCATGTGGTGTTATCTGAGCACAGTGTGTTAGAGGGCCATCATGTGGTGTTATCTGAACACAGTGTGTTAGAGGGCCATCATGTGGTGTTATCTGAACACAGTGTGTTAGAGGGACATAATGTGGTGATATCTGAGCACAGTGTGTTAGAGGGCCATCATGTGGTGTTATCTGAACACAGTATGTTAGAGGGCCATCATGTGGTGTTATCTGAACACAGTGTGTTAGGGGGCCATCATGTGGTGTTATCTGAACACAGTGTGTTAGAGGGCCATCATGTCCTGTTATCTGAACACAGTGTGTTAGAGGGCCATCATGTCCTGTTATCTAAACACAATGTGTTAGAGGGCCATCATGTGGTGTTATCTGAACACAGTGTGTTAGAGGGCCATCATGTGGTGTTATCTGAACACAGTGTGTTAGAGGGCCATCATGTGGTGTTATCTGAACACAGTGTGTTAGAGGGCCATCATGTCCTGTTATCTAAACAGTGTGTTAGAGGGCCATCATGTGGTGTTATCTGAACACAGTGTGTTAGAGGGCCATCATGTCCTGTTATCTAAACAGTGTGTTAGAGGGCCATCATGTGGTGTTATCTGAACACAGTGTGTTAGAGGGCCATCATGTGGTGTTATCTGAACACAGTATGTTAGAGGGCCATCATGTGGTGTTATCTGAACACAGTATGTTAGAGGGCCATCATGTGGTGTTATCTGAGCACAATGTGTTAGGGGGCCATCATGTGGTATTATCTGAACACAGTGTGTTAGAGGGCCATCATGTGGTGTTATCTGAGCACATTGTGTTAGAGGGCCATCATGTCCTGTTATCTGAACACAGTGTGTTAGAGGGCCATCATGTCCTGTTATCTGAACACAGTATGTTAGAGGGCCATCATGTGGTGTTATCTGAACACAGTGTGTTAGAGGGACATAATGTGGTAATATCTGAGCACAGTGTGTTAGAGGGCCATCATGTGGTGTTATCTGAACACAGTATGTTAGAGGGCCATCATGTGGTGTTATCTGAACACAGTGTGTTTGGGGGCCATCATGTGGTGTTATCTGAACACAGTGTGTTAGAGGGCCATCATATGGTGTTATCTGAGCACAGTGTGTTAGAGGGCCATCATGTCCTGTTATCTAAACACAGTGTGTTAGAGGGCCATCATGTGGTGTTATCTGAACACAGTATGTTAGAGGGCCATCATGTCCTGTTATCTGAACACAGTGTGTTAGGGGGCCATCATGTGGTGTTATCTGAACACAGTGTGTTAGAGGGCCATCCTGTGGTGTTATCTGAACACAGTGTGTTAGAGGGCCATCATGTGGTGTTATCTGAACACCGTGTGTTAGAGGGCCATCATGTCCTGTTATCTAAACACAATGTGTTAGAGGGCCATCATGTTGTGTTATCTGAACACAGTATTTTAGAGGGCCATCATGTGGTGTTATCTGAACACAGTGTGTTAGAGGGCCATCATGTGGTGTTATCTGAACACAGTGTGTTAGAGGGCCATCATGTGGTTTTCTCTGAACACAGTATGTTAGAGGGCCATCATGTGGTGTTATCTGAACACAGTATGTTAGAGGTTCATCATGTGGTTTTCTCTGAACACAGTGTGTTAGAGGGCCATCATGTGGTGTTATCTGAACACAGTATATTAGAGGGCCATGATGTGGTGTTATCTGAACACAGTATGTTAGAGGGCCATCATGTGGTGTTATCTGAGCACAATGTGTCAGGGGGCCATCATGTTGTGTTATCTGAACACAGTGTGTTAGAGGGCCATCATGTGGTGTTATCTGAACACAGTGTGTTACAGGGCCATCATGTGGTGTTATCTGAGCACAGTGTGTTAGAGGGCCATCATGTCCTTTTATCTGAACACAGTGTGTTAGAGGGCCATCATGTCCTGTTATCTGAACACAGTATGTTAGAGGGCCATCATGTGGTGTTATCTGAACACAGTGTGTTAGAGGGACATAATGTGGTAATATCTGAGCACAGTGTGTTAGAGGGCCATCATGTGGTGTTATGTGAACACAGTATGTTATAGGGCCATCATGTGGTGTTATCTGAACACAGTGTGTTTGGGGGCCATCATGTGGTGTTATCTGAACACAGTGTGTTAGAGGGCCATCATGTGGTGTTATCTGAGCACAGTGTGTTAGAGGGCCATCATGTCCTGTTATCTAAACACAATGTGTTAGAGGGCCATCATGTGGTGTTATCTGAACACAGTATATTAGAGGGCCATGATGTGGTGTTATCTGAACACAGTATGTTAGAGGGCCATCATGTGGTGTTATCTGAACACAGTGTGTTAGAGGGCCATCATGTTGTGTTATCTGAACACAGTATTTTAGAGGGCCATCATGTGGTGTTATCTGAACACAGTGTGTTAGAGGGCCATGTCCTGTTATCTGAACACAGTGTGTTAGAGGGCCATCATGTCCTGTTATCTGAACACAGTGTGTTAGAGGGCCATCATGTCCTGTTATCTGAACACAGTGTGTTAGGGGGCCATCATGTGGTGTTATCTGAACACAGTGTGTTAGAGGGCCATCATGTGGTGTTACCTGAACACAGTGTGTTAGAGGGCCATCATGTGGTGTTATCTGAACACCGTGTGTTAGAGGGCCATCATGTCCTGTTATCTAAACACAGTGTGTTAGAGGGCCATCATGTGGTGTTATCTGAACACAGTGTGTTAGAGTGCGATCATGTGGTGTTATCTGAACACAGTATGTTAGAGGGCCATCATGTGGTGTTATGTGAGCACAGTGTGTTAGAGGGCCATCATGTCCTGTTATCTGAACACAGTGTGTTAGAGGGCCATCATGTCCTGTTATCTGAACACAGTGTGTTAGAGGGCCATCATGTGGTGTTATCTGAACACAGTGTTTTAGAGGGCCATCATGTGGTGTTATCTGAAAACAGTGTGTTAGAGGGCCATCATGTTGTGTTATCTGAACACAGTATTTTAGAGGGCCATCATGTGGTGTATTCTGAACACAGTGTGTTACAGGGCCATCATGTCCTGTTATCTGAACACAGTATTTTAGAGGGCCATCATGTGGTGTTATCTGAGCACAGTGTGTTAGAGGGCCATCATGTGGTGTTATCTGAACACAGTATGTTAGAGGGCCATCATGTGGTGTTATCTTAACACAGTGTGTTAGAGGGCCATCATGTGGTGTTATCTGAACACAGTATGTTAGAGGGCCATCATGTGGTTTTCTCTGAACACAGTGTGTTAGAGGGCCATCATGTGGTGTTATCTGAACACAGTATGTTAGAGGGCCATCATGTGGTGTTATCTGAACACAGTATGTTAGAGGGCCATCATGTGGTGTTATCTGAGCACAATGTGTTAGGGGGCCATCATGTGGTGTTATCTGAACACAGTGTGTTAGAGGGCCATCATGTGGTGTTATCTGAGCACATTGTGTTAGAGGGCCATCATGTCCTGTTATCTGAACACAGTGTGTTAGAGGGCCATCATGTCCTGTTATCTGAACACAGTATGTTAGAGGGCCATCATGTGGTGTTATCTGAACACAGTGTGTTAGAGGGACATAATGTGGTAATTTCTGAGCACAGTGTGTTAGAGGGCCATCATGTGGTGTTATCTGAACACAGTATGTTAGAGGGCCATCATGTGGTGTTATCTGAACACAGTGTGTTTGGGGGCCATCATGTGGTGTTATCTGAACACAGTGTGTTAGAGGGCCATCATATGGTGTTATCTGAGCACAGTGTGTTAGAGGGCCATCATGTCCTGTTATCTAAACACAGTGTGTTAGAGGGCCATCATGTGGTGTTATCTGAACACAGTATGTTAGAGGGCCATCATGTGGTGTTATCTGAACACAGTGTGTTAGAGGGCCATCATGTGGTGTTATCTGAGCACAGTGTGTTGGAGGGCCATCATGTGGTGTTATCTGACCACAGTGTGTTAGAGAGCCATCATATGGTGTTATCTGAGCACAGTGTGTTAGAGGGCCATCATGTCCTGTTATCTAAACACAGTGTGTTAGAGGGCCATCATGTGGTGTTATCTGAACACAGTGTGTTAGAGGGCCATCATGTGGTGTTATCTGAACACAGTGTGTTAGAGGGCCATCATGTGGTGTTATCTGAGCACAGCGTGTTAGAGGGCCATCATGTCCTGTTATCTGAACACAGTGTGTTAGAGGGCCATCATGTCCTGTTATCTGAACACAGTATGTTAGAGGGCCATCATGTGGTGTTATCTGAACACAGTGTGTTAGAGGGACATAATGTGGTAATATCTGAGCACAGTGTGTTAGAGGGCCATCATGTGGTGTTATCTGAACACAGTATGTTAGAGGGCCATCATGTGGTGTTATCTGAGCACAGTGTGTTTGGGGGCCATCATGTGGTGTTATCTGAACACAGTGTGTTAGAGGGCCATCATGTGGTGTTATCTGAGCACAGTGTGTTAGAGGGCCATCATGTCCTGTTATCTAAACACAATGTGTTAGAGGGCCATCATGTGGTGTTATCTGAACACAGTGTGTTAGAGGGCCATCATGTGGTGTTATCTGAACACAGTGTGTTAGAGGGACATCATGTGGTAATATCTGAACACAGTATGTTAGAGGGCCATCATGTGGTGTTATCTGAGCACAGTATGTTAGAGGGCCATCATGTGGTGTTATCTGAACACAGTGTTTTAGAGGGCCATCATGTGGTGTTATCTGAAAACAGTGTGTTAGAGGGCCATCATGTTGTGTTATCTGAACACAGTATTTTAGAGGGCCATCATGTGGTGTATTCTGAACACAGTGTGTTACAGGGCCATCATGTCCTGTTATCTGAACACAGTATGTTAGAGGGCCATCATGTGGTGTTATCTGAGCACAGTGTGTTAGAGGGCCATCATGTGGTGTTATCTGAACACAGTATGTTAGAGGGCCATCATGTGGTGTTATCTTAACACAGTGTGTTAGAGGGCCATCATGTGGTGTTATCTGAACACAGTATGTTAGAGGGCCATCATGTGGTTTTCTCTGAACACAGTGTGTTAGAGGGCCATCATGTGGTGTTATCTGAACACAGTATGTTAGAGGGCCATCATGTGGTGTTATCTGAACACAGTATGTTAGAGGGCCATCATGTGGTGTTATCTGAGCACAATGTGTTAGGGGGCCATCATGTGGTGTTATCTGAACACAGTGTGTTAGAGGGCCATCATGTGGTGTTATCTGAGCACATTGTGTTAGAGGGCCATCATGTCCTGTTATCTGAACACAGTGTGTTAGAGGGCCATCATGTCCTGTTATCTGAACACAGTATGTTAGAGGGCCATCATGTGGTGTTATCTGAACACAGTGTGTTAGAGGGACATAATGTGGTAATTTCTGAGCACAGTGTGTTAGAGGGCCATCATGTGGTGTTATCTGAACACAGTATGTTAGAGGGCCATCATGTGGTGTTATCTGAACACAGTGTGTTTGGGGGCCATCATGTGGTGTTATCTGAACACAGTGTGTTAGAGGGCCATCATATGGTGTTATCTGAGCACAGTGTGTTAGAGGGCCATCATGTCCTGTTATCTAAACACAGTGTGTTAGAGGGCCATCATGTGGTGTTATCTGAACACAGTATGTTAGAGGGCCATCATGTGGTGTTATCTGAACACAGTGTGTTAGAGGGCCATCATGTGGTGTTATCTGAGCACAGTGTGTTGGAGGGCCATCATGTGGGGTTATCTGACCACAGTGTGTTAGAGAGCCATCATATGGTGTTATCTGAGCACAGTGTGTTAGAGGGCCATCATGTCCTGTTATCTAAACACAGTGTGTTAGAGGGCCATCATGTGGTGTTATCTGAACACAGTGTGTTAGAGGGCCATCATGTGGTGTTATCTGAACACAGTGTGTTAGAGGGCCATCATGTGGTGTTATCTGAGCACAGCGTGTTAGAGGGCCATCATGTCCTGTTATCTGAACACAGTGTGTTAGAGGGCCATCATGTCCTGTTATCTGAACACAGTATGTTAGAGGGCCATCATGTGGTGTTATCTGAACACAGTGTGTTAGAGGGACATAATGTGGTAATATCTGAGCACAGTGTGTTAGAGGGCCATCATGTGGTGTTATCTGAACACAGTATGTTAGAGGGCCATCATGTGGTGTTATCTGAGCACAGTGTGTTTGGGGGCCATCATGTGGTGTTATCTGAACACAGTGTGTTAGAGGGCCATCATGTGGTGTTATCTGAGCACAGTGTGTTAGAGGGCCATCATGTCCTGTTATCTAAACACAATGTGTTAGAGGGCCATCATGTGGTGTTATCTGAACACAGTGTGTTAGAGGGCCATCATGTGGTGTTATCTGAACACAGTGTGTTAGAGGGACATCATGTGGTAATATCTGAACACAGTATGTTAGAGGGCCATCATGTGGTGTTATCTGAGCACAGTATGTTAGAGGGCCATCATGTGGTGTTATCTGAACACAGTGTGTTAGAGGGCCATCATGTGGTGTTATCTGAACACAGTATGTTAGAGGGCCATCATGTGGTGTTATCTGAACACAGTGTGTTAGAGGGCCATCATGTGGTGTTATCTGAGCACAATGTGTTAGGGGGCCATCATGTGGTGTTATCTGAACACAGTGTGTTAGAGGGCCATCCTGTGGTGTTATCTGAACACAGTGTGTTAGAGGGCCATCATGTGGTGTTATCTGAACACAGTGTGTTAGAGGGCCATCATGTTGTGTTATCTGAACACAGTATTTTAGAGGGCCATCATGTGGTGTTATCTGAACACAGTGTGTTAGAGGGCCATCATGTGGTGTTATCTGAACACAGTGTGTTAGAGTGCGATCATGTGGTGTTATCTGAACACAGTATGTTAGAGGGCCATCATGTGGTGTTATGTGAGCACAGTGTGTTAGAGGGCCATCATGTCCTGTTATCTGAACACAGTGTGTTAGAGGGCCATCATGTCCTGTTATCTGAACACAGTGTGTTAGAGGGCCATCATGTGGTGTTATCTGAACACAGTGTTTTAGAGGGCCATCATGTGGTGTTATCTGAAAACAGTGTGTTAGAGGGCCATCATGTTGTGTTATCTGAACACAGTATTTTAGAGGGCCATCATGTGG
Organism: Lampris incognitus; assembly: GCF_029633865.1. Lineage (NCBI taxonomy): Eukaryota > Metazoa > Chordata > Actinopteri > Lampriformes > Lampridae > Lampris > Lampris incognitus. Next base: position 53,525,518 of record NC_079211.1, on the reverse strand, counting down.
TGTATTCTGAACACAGTGTGTTACAGGGCCATCATGTCCTGTTATCTGAACACAGTATGTTAGAGGGCCATCATGTGGTGTTATCTGAGCACAGTGTGTTAGAGGGCCATCATGTGGTGTTATCTGAACACAGTATGTTAGAGGGCCATCATGTGGTGTTATCTTAACACAGTGTGTTAGAGGGCCATCATGTGGTGTTATCTGAACACAGTATGTTAGAGGGCCATCATGTGGTTTTCTCTGAACACAGTGTGTTAGAGGGCCATCATGTGGTGTTATCTGAACACAGTGTGTTACAGGGCCATCATGTCCTGTTATCTGAACAGAGTGTGTTAGAGGGCCATCATGTGGTGTTATCTGAGCACAATGTGTTAGGGGGCCATCATATGGTGTTATCTGAACACAGTGTGTTAGAGGGCCATCATGTGGTGTTATCTGAACACAGTGTGTTAGAGGGCCATCATGTGGTGTTATCTGAGCACAGTGTGTTAGAGGGCCCTCATGTCCTGTTATCTGAACACAGTGTGTTAGAGGGCCATCATGTGGTGTTATCTGAACACAGTATGTTAGAGGGCCATCATGTGGTGTTATCTGAACACAGTGTGTTAGAGGGACATAATGTGGTGATATCTGAGCACAGTGTGTTAGAGGGCCATCATGTGGTGTTATCTGAAAACAGTATGTTAGAGGGCCATCATGTGGAGTTATCTGAACACAGTGTGTTAGGGGGCCATCATGTGGTGTTATCTGAACACAGTGTGTTAGAGGGCCATCATGTCCTGTTATCTGAACACAGTGTGTTAGAGGGCCATCATGTCCTGTTATCTAAACACAATGTGTTAGAGGGCCATCATGTGGTGTTATCTGAACACAGTGTGTTAGAGGGCCATCATGTGGTGTTATCTGAACACAGTGTGTTAGAGGGCCATCATGTGGTGTTATCTGAACACAGTGTGTTAGAGGGCCATCATGTCCTGTTATCTAAACAGTGTGTTAGAGGGCCATCATGTGGTGTTATCTGAACACAGTGTGTTAGAGGGCCATCATGTCCTGTTATCTAAACAGTGTGTTAGAGGGCCATCATGTGGTGTTATCTGAACACAGTGTGTTAGAGGGCCATCATGTGGTGTTATCTGAACACAGTATGTTAGAGGGCCATCATGTGGTGTTATCTGAACACAGTATGTTAGAGGGCCATCATGTGGTGTTATCTGAACACAGTGTGTTAGAGGGCCATCATGTGGTGTTATCTGAACACAGTGTGTTAGAGGGCCATCATGTGGTGTTATCTGAACACAGTGTGTTAGAGGGCCATCATGTGGTGTTATCTGAACAAAGTATGTTCGAGGGCCATCATGTGGTGTTATCTGAACACAGTGTGTTAGAGGGCCATCATGTGGTGTTATCTGAACACAGTGTGTTACAGGGCCATCATGTCCTGTTATCTGAACAGAGTGTGTTAGAGGGCCATCGTGTGGTGTTATCTGAGCACAATGTGTTAGGGGGCCATCATGTGGTGTTATCTGAACACAGTGTGTTAGAGGGCCATCATGTGGTGTTATCTGAACACAGTGTGTTAGAGGGCCATCATGTGGTGTTATCTGAGCACAGTGTGTTAGAGGGCCCTCATGTCCTGTTATCTGAACACAGTGTGTTAGAGGGCCATCATGTGGTGTTATCTGAACACAGTATGTTAGAGGGCCATCATGTGGTGTTATCTGAACACAGTGTGTTAGAGGGACATAATGTGGTGATATCTGAGCACAGTGTGTTAGAGGGCCATCATGTGGTGTTATCTGAACACAGTATGTTAGAGGGCCATCATGTGGTGTTATCTGAACACAGTGTGTTAGGGGGCCATCATGTGGTGTTATCTGAACACAGTGTGTTAGAGGGCCATCATGTCCTGTTATCTGAACACAGTGTGTTAGAGGGCCATCATGTCCTGTTATCTAAACACAATGTGTTAGAGGGCCATCATGTGGTGTTATCTGAACACAGTGTGTTAGAGGGCCATCATGTGGTGTTATCTGAACACAGTGTGTTAGAGGGCCATCATGTGGTGTTATCTGAACACAGTGTGTTAGAGGGCCATCATGTCCTGTTATCTAAACAGTGTGTTAGAGGGCCATCATGTGGTGTTATCTGAACACAGTGTGTTAGAGGGCCATCATGTCCTGTTATCTAAACAGTGTGTTAGAGGGCCATCATGTGGTGTTATCTGAACACAGTGTGTTAGAGGGCCATCATGTGGTGTTATCTGAACACAGTATGTTAGAGGGCCATCATGTGGTGTTATCTGAACACAGTGTGTTAGAGGGCCATCCTGTCCTGTTATCTGAACACAGTGTGTTAGAGGGCCATCATGTGGTGTTATCTAAACACAGTGTGTTAGAGGGCCATCATGTGGTGTTATCTGAACACAGTATGTTAGAGGGCCATCATGTGGTGTTATCTTAACACAGTGTGTTAGAGGGCCATCATGTGGTGTTATCTGAACACAGTATGTTAGAGGGCCATCATGTGGTTTTCTCTGAACACAGTGTGTTAGAGGGCCATCATGTGGTGTTATCTGAACACAGTGTGTTACAGGGCCATCATGTCCTGTTATCTGAACAGAGTGTGTTAGAGGGCCATCATGTGGTGTTATCTGAGCACAATGTGTTAGGGGGCCATCATATGGTGTTATCTGAACACAGTGTGTTAGAGGGCCATCATGTGGTGTTATCTGAACACAGTGTGTTAGAGGGCCATCATGTCCTGTTATCTAAACAGTGTGTTAGAGGGCCATCATGTGGTGTTATCTGAACACAGTGTGTTAGAGGGCCATCATGTCCTGTTATCTAAACAGTGTGTTAGAGGGCCATCATGTGGTGTTATCTGAACACAGTGTGTTAGAGGGCCATCATGTCCTGTTATCTAAACAGTGTGTTAGAGGGCCATCATGTGGTGTTATCTGAACACAGTGTGTTAGAGGGCCATCATGTGGTGTTATCTGAACACAGTATGTTAGAGGGCCATCATGTGGTGTTATCTGAACACAGTGTGTTAGAGGGCCATCCTGTCCTGTTATCTGAACACAGTGTGTTAGAGGGCCATCATGTGGTGTTATCTAAACACAGTGTGTTAGAGGGCCATCATGTGGTGTTATCTGAACACAGTATGTTAGAGGGCCATCATGTGGTGTTATCTTAACACAGTGTGTTAGAGGGCCATCATGTGGTGTTATCTGAACACAGTATGTTAGAGGGCCATCATGTGGTTTTCTCTGAACACAGTGTGTTAGAGGGCCATCATGTGGTGTTATCTGAACACAGTGTGTTACAGGGCCATCATGTCCTGTTATCTGAACAGAGTGTGTTAGAGGGCCATCATGTGGTGTTATCTGAGCACAATGTGTTAGGGGGCCATCATATGGTGTTATCTGAACACAGTGTGTTAGAGGGCCATCATGTGGTGTTATCTGAACACAGTGTGTTAGAGGGCCATCATGTGGTGTTATCTGAGCACAGTGTGTTAGAGGGCCCTCATGTCCTGTTATCTGAACACAGTGTGTTAGAGGGCCATCATGTGGTGTTATCTGAACACAGTATGTTAGAGGGCCATCATGTGGTGTTATCTGAACACAGTGTGTTAGAGGGACATAATGTGGTGATATCTGAGCACAGTGTGTTAGAGGGCCATCATGTGGTGTTATCTGAAAACAGTATGTTAGAGGGCCATCATGTGGAGTTATCTGAACACAGTGTGTTAGGGGGCCATCATGTGGTGTTATCTGAACACAGTGTGTTAGAGGGCCATCATGTCCTGTTATCTGAACACAGTGTGTTAGAGGGCCATCATGTCCTGTTATCTAAACACAATGTGTTAGAGGGCCATCATGTGGTGTTATCTGAACACAGTGTGTTAGAGGGCCATCATGTGGTGTTATCTGAACACAGTGTGTTAGAGGGCCATCATGTGGTGTTATCTGAACACAGTGTGTTAGAGGGCCATCATGTCCTGTTATCTAAACAGTGTGTTAGAGGGCCATCATGTGGTGTTATCTGAACACAGTGTGTTAGAGGGCCATCATGTCCTGTTATCTAAACAGTGTGTTAGAGGGCCATCATGTGGTGTTATCTGAACACAGTGTGTTAGAGGGCCATCATGTGGTGTTATCTGAACACAGTATGTTAGAGGGCCATCATGTGGTGTTATCTGAACACAGTATGTTAGAGGGCCATCATGTGGTGTTATCTGAACACAGTGTGTTAGAGGGCCATCATGTGGTGTTATCTGAACACAGTGTGTTAGAGGGCCATCATGTGGTGTTATCTGAACACAGTGTGTTAGAGGGCCATCATGTGGTGTTATCTGAACAAAGTATGTTCGAGGGCCATCATGTGGTGTTATCTGAACACAGTGTGTTAGAGGGCCATCATGTGGTGTTATCTGAACACAGTGTGTTACAGGGCCATCATGTCCTGTTATCTGAACAGAGTGTGTTAGAGGGCCATCGTGTGGTGTTATCTGAGCACAATGTGTTAGGGGGCCATCATGTGGTGTTATCTGAACACAGTGTGTTAGAGGGCCATCATGTGGTGTTATCTGAACACAGTGTGTTAGAGGGCCATCATGTGGTGTTATCTGAGCACAGTGTGTTAGAGGGCCCTCATGTCCTGTTATCTGAACACAGTGTGTTAGAGGGCCATCATGTGGTGTTATCTGAACACAGTATGTTAGAGGGCCATCATGTGGTGTTATCTGAACACAGTGTGTTAGAGGGACATAATGTGGTGATATCTGAGCACAGTGTGTTAGAGGGCCATCATGTGGTGTTATCTGAACACAGTATGTTAGAGGGCCATCATGTGGTGTTATCTGAACACAGTGTGTTAGGGGGCCATCATGTGGTGTTATCTGAACACAGTGTGTTAGAGGGCCATCATGTCCTGTTATCTGAACACAGTGTGTTAGAGGGCCATCATGTCCTGTTATCTAAACACAATGTGTTAGAGGGCCATCATGTGGTGTTATCTGAACACAGTGTGTTAGAGGGCCATCATGTGGTGTTATCTGAACACAGTGTGTTAGAGGGCCATCATGTGGTGTTATCTGAACACAGTGTGTTAGAGGGCCATCATGTCCTGTTATCTAAACAGTGTGTTAGAGGGCCATCATGTGGTGTTATCTGAACACAGTGTGTTAGAGGGCCATCATGTCCTGTTATCTAAACAGTGTGTTAGAGGGCCATCATGTGGTGTTATCTGAACACAGTGTGTTAGAGGGCCATCATGTGGTGTTATCTGAACACAGTATGTTAGAGGGCCATCATGTGGTGTTATCTGAACACAGTGTGTTAGAGGGCCATCATGTGGTGTTATCTGAACACAGTGTGTTAGAGGGCCATCATGTGGTGTTATCTGAACAAAGTATGTTCGAGGGCCATCATGTGGTGTTATCTGAACACAGTGTGTTAGAGGGCCATCATGTGGTGTTATCTGAACACAGTGTGTTACAGGGCCATCATGTCCTGTTATCTGAACAGAGTGTGTTAGAGGGCCATCGTGTGGTGTTATCTGAGCACAATGTGTTAGGGGGCCATCATGTGGTGTTATCTGAACACAGTGTGTTAGAGGGCCATCATGTGGTGTTATCTGAACACAGTGTGTTAGAGGGCCATCATGTGGTGTTATCTGAGCACAGTGTGTTAGAGGGCCCTCATGTCCTGTTATCTGAACACAGTGTGTTAGAGGGCCATCATGTGGTGTTATCTGAACACAGTATGTTAGAGGGCCATCATGTGGTGTTATCTGAACACAGTGTGTTAGAGGGACATAATGTGGTGATATCTGAGCACAGTGTGTTAGAGGGCCATCATGTGGTGTTATCTGAACACAGTATGTTAGAGGGCCATCATGTGGTGTTATCTGAACACAGTGTGTTAGGGGGCCATCATGTGGTGTTATCTGAACACAGTGTGTTAGAGGGCCATCATGTCCTGTTATCTGAACACAGTGTGTTAGAGGGCCATCATGTCCTGTTATCTAAACACAATGTGTTAGAGGGCCATCATGTGGTGTTATCTGAACACAGTGTGTTAGAGGGCCATCATGTGGTGTTATCTGAACACAGTATGTTAGAGGGCCATCATGTGGTGTTATCTGAACACAGTGTGTTAGAGGGCCATCATGTGGTGTTATCTGAACACAGTGTGTTAGAGGGCCATCATGTGGTGTTATCTGAACAAAGTATGTTCGAGGGCCATCATGTGGTGTTATCTGAACACAGTGTGTTAGAGGGCCATCATGTGGTGTTATCTGAACACAGTGTGTTACAGGGCCATCATGTCCTGTTATCTGAACAGAGTGTGTTAGAGGGCCATCGTGTGGTGTTATCTGAGCACAATGTGTTAGGGGGCCATCATGTGGTGTTATCTGAACACAGTGTGTTAGAGGGCCATCATGTGGTGTTATCTGAACACAGTGTGTTAGAGGGCCATCATGTGGTGTTATCTGAGCACAGTGTGTTAGAGGGCCCTCATGTCCTGTTATCTGAACACAGTGTGTTAGAGGGCCATCATGTGGTGTTATCTGAACACAGTATGTTAGAGGGCCATCATGTGGTGTTATCTGAACACAGTGTGTTAGAGGGACATAATGTGGTGATATCTGAGCACAGTGTGTTAGAGGGCCATCATGTGGTGTTATCTGAACACAGTATGTTAGAGGGCCATCATGTGGTGTTATCTGAACACAGTGTGTTAGGGGGCCATCATGTGGTGTTATCTGAACACAGTGTGTTAGAGGGCCATCATGTCCTGTTATCTGAACACAGTGTGTTAGAGGGCCATCATGTCCTGTTATCTAAACACAATGTGTTAGAGGGCCATCATGTGGTGTTATCTGAACACAGTGTGTTAGAGGGCCATCATGTGGTGTTATCTGAACACAGTGTGTTAGAGGGCCATCATGTGGTGTTATCTGAACACAGTGTGTTAGAGGGCCATCATGTCCTGTTATCTAAACAGTGTGTTAGAGGGCCATCATGTGGTGTTATCTGAACACAGTGTGTTAGAGGGCCATCATGTCCTGTTATCTAAACAGTGTGTTAGAGGGCCATCATGTGGTGTTATCTGAACACAGTGTGTTAGAGGGCCATCATGTGGTGTTATCTGAACACAGTATGTTAGAGGGCCATCATGTGGTGTTATCTGAACACAGTGTGTTAGAGGGCCATCCTGTCCTGTTATCTGAACACAGTGTGTTAGAGGGCCATCATGTGGTGTTATCTAAACACAGTGTGTTAGAGGGCCATCATGTGGTGTTATCTGAACACAGTATGTTAGAGGGCCATCATGTGGTGTTATCTTAACACAGTGTGTTAGAGGGCCATCATGTGGTGTTATCTGAACACAGTATGTTAGAGGGCCATCATGTGGTTTTCTCTGAACACAGTGTGTTAGAGGGCCATCATGTGGTGTTATCTGAACACAGTGTGTTACAGGGCCATCATGTCCTGTTATCTGAACAGAGTGTGTTAGAGGGCCATCATGTGGTGTTATCTGAGCACAATGTGTTAGGGGGCCATCATATGGTGTTATCTGAACACAGTGTGTTAGAGGGCCATCATGTGGTGTTATCTGAACACAGTGTGTTAGAGGGCCATCATGTGGTGTTATCTGAGCACAGTGTGTTAGAGGGCCCTCATGTCCTGTTATCTGAACACAGTGTGTTAGAGGGCCATCATGTGGTGTTATCTGAACACAGTATGTTAGAGGGCCATCATGTGGTGTTATCTGAACACAGTGTGTTAGAGGGACATAATGTGGTGATATCTGAGCACAGTGTGTTAGAGGGCCATCATGTGGTGTTATCTGAAAACAGTATGTTAGAGGGCCATCATGTGGAGTTATCTGAACACAGTGTGTTAGGGGGCCATCATGTGGTGTTATCTGAACACAGTGTGTTAGAGGGCCATCATGTCCTGTTATCTGAACACAGTGTGTTAGAGGGCCATCATGTCCTGTTATCTAAACACAATGTGTTAGAGGGCCATCATGTGGTGTTATCTGAACACAGTGTGTTAGAGGGCCATCATGTGGTGTTATCTGAACACAGTGTGTTAGAGGGCCATCATGTGGTGTTATCTGAACACAGTGTGTTAGAGGGCCATCATGTCCTGTTATCTAAACAGTGTGTTAGAGGGCCATCATGTGGTGTTATCTGAACACAGTGTGTTAGAGGGCCATCATGTCCTGTTATCTAAACAGTGTGTTAGAGGGCCATCATGTGGTGTTATCTGAACACAGTGTGTTAGAGGGCCATCATGTGGTGTTATCTGAACACAGTATGTTAGAGGGCCATCATGTGGTGTTATCTGAACACAGTATGTTAGAGGGCCATCATGTGGTGTTATCTGAACACAGTGTGTTAGAGGGCCATCATGTGGTGTTATCTGAACACAGTGTGTTAGAGGGCCATCATGTGGTGTTATCTGAACACAGTGTGTTAGAGGGCCATCATGTGGTGTTATCTGAACAAAGTATGTTCGAGGGCCATCATGTGGTGTTATCTGAACACAGTGTGTTAGAGGGCCATCATGTGGTGTTATCTGAACACAGTGTGTTACAGGGCCATCATGTCCTGTTATCTGAACAGAGTGTGTTAGAGGGCCATCGTGTGGTGTTATCTGAGCACAATGTGTTAGGGGGCCATCATGTGGTGTTATCTGAACACAGTGTGTTAGAGGGCCATCATGTGGTGTTATCTGAACACAGTGTGTTAGAGGGCCATCATGTGGTGTTATCTGAGCACAGTGTGTTAGAGGGCCCTCATGTCCTGTTATCTGAACACAGTGTGTTAGAGGGCCATCATGTGGTGTTATCTGAACACAGTATGTTAGAGGGCCATCATGTGGTGTTATCTGAACACAGTGTGTTAGAGGGACATAATGTGGTGATATCTGAGCACAGTGTGTTAGAGGGCCATCATGTGGTGTTATCTGAACACAGTATGTTAGAGGGCCATCATGTGGTGTTATCTGAACACAGTGTGTTAGGGGGCCATCATGTGGTGTTATCTGAACACAGTGTGTTAGAGGGCCATCATGTCCTGTTATCTGAACACAGTGTGTTAGAGGGCCATCATGTCCTGTTATCTAAACACAATGTGTTAGAGGGCCATCATGTGGTGTTATCTGAACACAGTGTGTTAGAGGGCCATCATGTGGTGTTATCTGAACACAGTGTGTTAGAGGGCCATCATGTGGTGTTATCTGAACACAGTGTGTTAGAGGGCCATCATGTCCTGTTATCTAAACAGTGTGTTAGAGGGCCATCATGTGGTGTTATCTGAACACAGTGTGTTAGAGGGCCATCATGTCCTGTTATCTAAACAGTGTGTTAGAGGGCCATCATGTGGTGTTATCTGAACACAGTGTGTTAGAGGGCCATCATGTGGTGTTATCTGAACACAGTATGTTAGAGGGCCATCATGTGGTGTTATCTGAACACAGTGTGTTAGAGGGCCATCCTGTCCTGTTATCTGAACACAGTGTGTTAGAGGGCCATCATGTGGTGTTATCTAAACACAGTGTTTTAGAGGGCCATCATGTGGTGTTATCTGAACACAGTGTGTTAGAGGGCCATCATGTTGTGTTATCGGAATACAGTATTTTAGAGGGCCATCATGTGGTGTTATCTGAACACATTGTGTTACAGGGCCATCATGTCCTGTTATCTGAACACTGTGTGTTAGAGGGCCATCATGTGGTGTTATCTGAACACAGTATGTTAGAGGGCCATCATGTGGTGTTATCTGAGCACAGTGTGTTAGAGGGCCATCCTGTGGTGTTATCTGAACACAGTGTGTTAGAGGGCCATCATGTGGTGTTATCTGAACACAGTATATTAGAGGGCCATGATGTGGTGTTATCTGAACACAGTATGTTAGAGGGCCATCATGTGGTGTTATCTGAGCACAATGTGTCAGGGGGCCATCATGTTGTGTTATCTGAACACAGTGTGTTAGAGGGCCATCATGTGGTGTTATCTGAACACAGTGTGTTAGAGGGACATAATGTGGTAATATCTGAGCACAGTGTGTTAGAGGGCCATCATGTGGTGTTATGTGAACACAGTATGTTACAGGGCCATCATGTGTTGTTATCTGAACACAGTGTGTTTGGGGGCCATCATGTGGTGTTATCTGAACACAGTGTGTTAGAGGGCCATCATGTCCTGTTATCTGAACACAGTGTGTTAGGGGGCCGTCATGTGGTGTTATCTGAACACGGTGTGTTAGAGGGCCATCCTGCGGTGTTATCTGAACACAGTGTGTTAGAGGGCCATCATGTGGTGTTATCTGAACACAGTGTGTTAGAGGGCCATCATGTTGTGTTATCTGAACACAGTATTTTAGAGGGCCATCATGTGGTGTTATCTGAACACAGTGTGTTAGAGGGCCATCATGTGGTGTTATCTGAACACAGTGTGTTAGAGGGCCATCATGTGGTTTTCTCTGAACACAGTATGTTAGAGGGCCATCATGTGGTGTTATCTGAACACAGTATGTTAGAGGTTCATCATGTGGTTTTCTCTGAACACAGTGTGTTAGAGGGCCATCATGTGGTGTTATCTGAACACAGTATATTAGAGGGCCATGATGTGGTGTTATCTGAACACAGTATGTTAGAGGGCCATCATGTGGTGTTATCTGAGCACAATGTGTCAGGGGGCCATCATGTGGTGTTATCTGAACACAGTGTGTTACAGGGCCATCATGTGGTGTTATCTGAGCACAGTGTGTTAGAGGGCCATCATGTCCTGTTATCTAAACAGTGTGTTAGAGGGCCATCATGTGGTGTTATCTGAACACAGTGTGTTAGAGGGCCATCATGTCCTGTTATCTAAACAGTGTGTTAGAGGGCCATCATGTGGTGTTATCTGAACACAGTGTGTTAGAGGGCCATCATGTGGTGTTATCTGAACACAGTATGTTAGAGGGCCATCATGTGGTGTTATCTGAACACAGTATGTTAGAGGGCCATCATGTGGTGTTATCTGAACACAGTGTGTTAGAGGGCCATCCTGTCCTGTTATCTGAACACAGTGTGTTAGAGGGCCATCATGTGGTGTTATCTAAACACAGTGTTTTAGAGGGCCATCATGTGGTGTTATCTGAACACAGTGTGTTAGAGGGCCATCATGTTGTGTTATCGGAATACAGTATTTTAGAGGGCCATCATGTGGTGTTATCTGAACACATTGTGTTACAGGGCCATCATGTCCTGTTATCTGAACACTGTGTGTTAGAGGGCCATCATGTGGTGTTATCTGAACACAGTATGTTAGAGGGCCATCATGTGGTGTTATCTGAGCACAGTGTGTTAGAGGGCCATCCTGTGGTGTTATCTGAACACAGTGTGTTAGAGGGCCATCATGTGGTGTTATCTGAACACAGTATATTAGAGGGCCATGATGTGGTGTTATCTGAACACAGTATGTTAGAGGGCCATCATGTGGTGTTATCTGAGCACAATGTGTCAGGGGGCCATCATGTTGTGTTATCTGAACACAGTGTGTTAGAGGGCCATCATGTGGTGTTATCTGAACACAGTGTGTTAGAGGGACATAATGTGGTAATATCTGAGCACAGTGTGTTAGAGGGCCATCCTGTGGTGTTATCTGAACACAGTGTGTTAGAGGGCCATCATGTGGTGTTATCTGAACACAGTATATTAGAGGGCCATGATGTGGTGTTATCTGAACACAGTATGTTAGAGGGCCATCATGTGGTGTTATGTGAACACAGTATGTTACAGGGCCATCATGTGTTGTTATCTGAACACAGTGTGTTTGGGGGCCATCATGTGGTGTTATCTGAACACAGTGTGTTAGAGGGCCATCATGTCCTGTTATCTGAACACAGTGTGTTAGGGGGCCGTCATGTGGTGTTATCTGAACACGGTGTGTTAGAGGGCCATCCTGCGGTGTTATCTGAACACAGTGTGTTAGAGGGCCATCATGTGGTGTTATCTGAACACAGTGTGTTAGAGGGCCATCATGTTGTGTTATCTGAACACAGTATTTTAGAGGGCCATCATGTGGTGTTATCTGAACACAGTGTGTTAGAGGGCCATCATGTGGTGTTATCTGAACACAGTGTGTTAGAGGGCCATCATGTGGTTTTCTCTGAACACAGTATGTTAGAGGGCCATCATGTGGTGTTATCTGAACACAGTATGTTAGAGGTTCATCATGTGGTTTTCTCTGAACACAGTGTGTTAGAGGGCCATCATGTGGTGTTATCTGAACACAGTATATTAGAGGGCCATGATGTGGTGTTATCTGAACACAGTATGTTAGAGGGCCATCATGTGGTGTTATCTGAACACAATGTGTCAGGGGGCCATCATGTGGTGTTATCTGAACACAGTGTGTTACAGGGCCATCATGTGGTGTTATCTGAGCACAGTGTGTTAGAGGGCCATCATGTGGTATTATCTGAACACAGTGTGTTAGAGGGCCATCATGTGGTGTTATCTGAACACAGTGTGTTAGAGGGACATAATGTGGTGATATCTGAGCACAGTGTGTTAGAGGGCCATCATGTGGTGTTATCTGAACACAGTATGTTAGAGGGCCATCATGTGGTGTTATCTGAACACAGTGTGTTAGGGGGCCATCATGTGGTGTTATCTGAACACAGTGTGTTAGAGGGCCATCATGTCCTGTTATCTGAACACAGTGTGTTAGAGGGCCATCATGTCCTGTTATCTAAACACAATGTGTTAGAGGGCCATCATGTGGTGTTATCTGAACACAGTGTGTTAGAGGGCCATCATGTGGTGTTATCTGAACACAGTGTGTTAGAGGGCCATCATGTGGTGTTATCTGAACACAGTGTGTTAGAGGGCCATCATGTCCTGTTATCTAAACAGTGTGTTAGAGGGCCATCATGTGGTGTTATCTGAACACAGTGTGTTAGAGGGCCATCATGTCCTGTTATCTAAACAGTGTGTTAGAGGGCCATCATGTGGTGTTATCTGAACACAGTGTGTTAGAGGGCCATCATGTGGTGTTATCTGAACACAGTATGTTAGAGGGCCATCATGTGGTGTTATCTGAACACAGTATGTTAGAGGGCCATCATGTGGTGTTATCTGAGCACAATGTGTTAGGGGGCCATCATGTGGTATTATCTGAACACAGTGTGTTAGAGGGCCATCATGTGGTGTTATCTGAACACAGTGTGTTAGAGGGCCATCATGTGGTGTTATCTGAGCACATTGTGTTAGAGGGCCATCATGTCCTGTTATCTGAACACAGTGTGTTAGAGGGCCATCATGTCCTGTTATCTGAACACAGTATGTTAGAGGGCCATCATGTGGTGTTATCTGAACACAGTGTGTTAGAGGGACATAATGTGGTAATATCTGAGCACAGTGTGTTAGAGGGCCATCATGTGGTGTTATCTGAACACAGTATGTTAGAGGGCCATCATGTGGTGTTATCTGAACACAGTGTGTTTGGGGGCCATCATGTGGTGTTATCTGAACACAGTGTGTTAGAGGGCCATCATATGGTGTTATCTGAGCACAGTGTGTTAGAGGGCCATCATGACCTGTTATCTAAACACAGTGTGTTAGAGGGCCATCATGTGGTGTTATCTGAACACAGTATGTTAGAGGGCCATCATGTCCTGTTATCTGAACACAGTGTGTTAGGGGGCCATCATGTGGTGTTATCTGAACACAGTGTGTTAGAGGGCCATCCTGTGGTGTTATCTGAACACAGTGTGTTAGAGGGCCATCATGTGGTGTTATCTGAACACCGTGTGTTAGAGGGCCATCATGTCCTGTTATCTAAACACAATGTGTTAGAGGGCCATCATGTTGTGTTATCTGAACACAGTATTTTAGAGGGCCATCATGTGGTGTTATCTGAACACAGTGTGTTAGAGGGCCATCATGTGGTGTTATCTGAACACAGTGTGTTAGAGGGCCATCATGTGGTTTTCTCTGAACACAGTATGTTAGAGGGCCATCATGTGGTGTTATCTGAACACAGTATGTTAGAGGTTCATCATGTGGTTTTCTCTGAACACAGTGTGTTAGAGGGCCATCATGTGGTGTTATCTGAACACAGTATATTAGAGGGCCATGATGTGGTGTTATCTGAACACAGTATGTTAGAGGGCCATCATGTGGTGTTATCTGAGCACAATGTGTCAGGGGGCCATCATGTTGTGTTATCTGAACACAGTGTGTTAGAGGGCCATCATGTGGTGTTATCTGAACACAGTGTGTTACAGGGCCATCATGTGGTGTTATCTGAGCACAGTGTGTTAGAGGGCCATCATGTCCTTTTATCTGAACACAGTGTGTTAGAGGGCCATCATGTCCTGTTATCTGAACACAGTGTGTTAGAGGGCCATCATGTGGTGTTATCTGAACACAGTGTGTTAGAGGGCCATCATGTCCTGTTATCTAAACAGTGTGTTAGAGGGCCATCATGTGGTGTTATCTGAACACAGTGTGTTAGAGGGCCATCATGTCCTGTTATCTAAACAGTGTGTTAGAGGGCCATCATGTGGTGTTATCTGAACACAGTGTGTTAGAGGGCCATCATGTGGTGTTATCTGAACACAGTATGTTAGAGGGCCATCATGTGGTGTTATCTGAACACAGTGTGTTAGAGGGCCATCCTGTCCTGTTATCTGAACACAGTGTGTTAGAGGGCCATCATGTGGTGTTATCTAAACACAGTGTGTTAGAGGGCCATCATGTGGTGTTATCTGAACACAGTATGTTAGAGGGCCATCATGTGGTGTTATCTTAACACAGTGTGTTAGAGGGCCATCATGTGGTGTTATCTGAACACAGTATGTTAGAGGGCCATCATGTGGTTTTCTCTGAACACAGTGTGTTAGAGGGCCATCATGTGGTGTTATCTGAACACAGTGTGTTACAGGGCCATCATGTCCTGTTATCTGAACAGAGTGTGTTAGAGGGCCATCATGTGGTGTTATCTGAGCACAATGTGTTAGGGGGCCATCATATGGTGTTATCTGAACACAGTGTGTTAGAGGGCCATCATGTGGTGTTATCTGAACACAGTGTGTTAGAGGGCCATCATGTGGTGTTATCTGAGCACAGTGTGTTAGAGGGCCCTCATGTCCTGTTATCTGAACACAGTGTGTTAGAGGGCCATCATGTGGTGTTATCTGAACACAGTATGTTAGAGGGCCATCATGTGGTGTTATCTGAACACAGTGTGTTAGAGGGACATAATGTGGTGATATCTGAGCACAGTGTGTTAGAGGGCCATCATGTGGTGTTATCTGAAAACAGTATGTTAGAGGGCCATCATGTGGAGTTATCTGAACACAGTGTGTTAGGGGGCCATCATGTGGTGTTATCTGAACACAGTGTGTTAGAGGGCCATCATGTCCTGTTATCTGAACACAGTGTGTTAGAGGGCCATCATGTCCTGTTATCTAAACACAATGTGTTAGAGGGCCATCATGTGGTGTTATCTGAACACAGTGTGTTAGAGGGCCATCATGTGGTGTTATCTGAACACAGTGTGTTAGAGGGCCATCATGTGGTGTTATCTGAACACAGTGTGTTAGAGGGCCATCATGTCCTGTTATCTAAACAGTGTGTTAGAGGGCCATCATGTGGTGTTATCTGAACACAGTGTGTTAGAGGGCCATCATGTCCTGTTATCTAAACAGTGTGTTAGAGGGCCATCATGTGGTGTTATCTGAACACAGTGTGTTAGAGGGCCATCATGTGGTGTTATCTGAACACAGTATGTTAGAGGGCCATCATGTGGTGTTATCTGAACACAGTATGTTAGAGGGCCATCATGTGGTGTTATCTGAACACAGTGTGTTAGAGGGCCATCATGTGGTGTTATCTGAACACAGTGTGTTAGAGGGCCATCATGTGGTGTTATCTGAACACAGTGTGTTAGAGGGCCATCATGTGGTGTTATCTGAACAAAGTATGTTCGAGGGCCATCATGTGGTGTTATCTGAACACAGTGTGTTAGAGGGCCATCATGTGGTGTTATCTGAACACAGTGTGTTACAGGGCCATCATGTCCTGTTATCTGAACAGAGTGTGTTAGAGGGCCATCGTGTGGTGTTATCTGAGCACAATGTGTTAGGGGGCCATCATGTGGTGTTATCTGAACACAGTGTGTTAGAGGGCCATCATGTGGTGTTATCTGAACACAGTGTGTTAGAGGGCCATCATGTGGTGTTATCTGAGCACAGTGTGTTAGAGGGCCCTCATGTCCTGTTATCTGAACACAGTGTGTTAGAGGGCCATCATGTGGTGTTATCTGAACACAGTATGTTAGAGGGCCATCATGTGGTGTTATCTGAACACAGTGTGTTAGAGGGACATAATGTGGTGATATCTGAGCACAGTGTGTTAGAGGGCCATCATGTGGTGTTATCTGAACACAGTATGTTAGAGGGCCATCATGTGGTGTTATCTGAACACAGTGTGTTAGGGGGCCATCATGTGGTGTTATCTGAACACAGTGTGTTAGAGGGCCATCATGTCCTGTTATCTGAACACAGTGTGTTAGAGGGCCATCATGTCCTGTTATCTAAACACAATGTGTTAGAGGGCCATCATGTGGTGTTATCTGAACACAGTGTGTTAGAGGGCCATCATGTGGTGTTATCTGAACACAGTGTGTTAGAGGGCCATCATGTGGTGTTATCTGAACACAGTGTGTTAGAGGGCCATCATGTCCTGTTATCTAAACAGTGTGTTAGAGGGCCATCATGTGGTGTTATCTGAACACAGTGTGTTAGAGGGCCATCATGTCCTGTTATCTAAACAGTGTGTTAGAGGGCCATCATGTGGTGTTATCTGAACACAGTGTGTTAGAGGGCCATCATGTGGTGTTATCTGAACACAGTATGTTAGAGGGCCATCATGTGGTGTTATCTGAACACAGTGTGTTAGAGGGCCATCCTGTCCTGTTATCTGAACACAGTGTGTTAGAGGGCCATCATGTGGTGTTATCTAAACACAGTGTTTTAGAGGGCCATCATGTGGTGTTATCTGAACACAGTGTGTTAGAGGGCCATCATGTTGTGTTATCGGAATACAGTATTTTAGAGGGCCATCATGTGGTGTTATCTGAACACATTGTGTTACAGGGCCATCATGTCCTGTTATCTGAACACTGTGTGTTAGAGGGCCATCATGTGGTGTTATCTGAACACAGTATGTTAGAGGGCCATCATGTGGTGTTATCTGAGCACAGTGTGTTAGAGGGCCATCCTGTGGTGTTATCTGAACACAGTGTGTTAGAGGGCCATCATGTGGTGTTATCTGAACACAGTATATTAGAGGGCCATGATGTGGTGTTATCTGAACACAGTATGTTAGAGGGCCATCATGTGGTGTTATCTGAGCACAATGTGTCAGGGGGCCATCATGTTGTGTTATCTGAACACAGTGTGTTAGAGGGCCATCATGTGGTGTTATCTGAACACAGTGTGTTAGAGGGACATAATGTGGTAATATCTGAGCACAGTGTGTTAGAGGGCCATCATGTGGTGTTATGTGAACACAGTATGTTACAGGGCCATCATGTGTTGTTATCTGAACACAGTGTGTTTGGGGGCCATCATGTGGTGTTATCTGAACACAGTGTGTTAGAGGGCCATCATGTCCTGTTATCTGAACACAGTGTGTTAGGGGGCCGTCATGTGGTGTTATCTGAACACGGTGTGTTAGAGGGCCATCCTGCGGTGTTATCTGAACACAGTGTGTTAGAGGGCCATCATGTGGTGTTATCTGAACACAGTGTGTTAGAGGGCCATCATGTTGTGTTATCTGAACACAGTATTTTAGAGGGCCATCATGTGGTGTTATCTGAACACAGTGTGTTAGAGGGCCATCATGTGGTGTTATCTGAACACAGTGTGTTAGAGGGCCATCATGTGGTTTTCTCTGAACACAGTATGTTAGAGGGCCATCATGTGGTGTTATCTGAACACAGTATGTTAGAGGTTCATCATGTGGTTTTCTCTGAACACAGTGTGTTAGAGGGCCATCATGTGGTGTTATCTGAACACAGTATATTAGAGGGCCATGATGTGGTGTTATCTGAACACAGTATGTTAGAGGGCCATCATGTGGTGTTATCTGAGCACAATGTGTCAGGGGGCCATCATGTGGTGTTATCTGAACACAGTGTGTTACAGGGCCATCATGTGGTGTTATCTGAGCACAGTGTGTTAGAGGGCCATCATGTCCTGTTATCTAAACAGTGTGTTAGAGGGCCATCATGTGGTGTTATCTGAACACAGTGTGTTAGAGGGCCATCATGTCCTGTTATCTAAACAGTGTGTTAGAGGGCCATCATGTGGTGTTATCTGAACACAGTGTGTTAGAGGGCCATCATGTGGTGTTATCTGAACACAGTATGTTAGAGGGCCATCATGTGGTGTTATCTGAACACAGTATGTTAGAGGGCCATCATGTGGTGTTATCTGAACACAGTGTGTTAGAGGGCCATCCTGTCCTGTTATCTGAACACAGTGTGTTAGAGGGCCATCATGTGGTGTTATCTAAACACAGTGTTTTAGAGGGCCATCATGTGGTGTTATCTGAACACAGTGTGTTAGAGGGCCATCATGTTGTGTTATCGGAATACAGTATTTTAGAGGGCCATCATGTGGTGTTATCTGAACACATTGTGTTACAGGGCCATCATGTCCTGTTATCTGAACACTGTGTGTTAGAGGGCCATCATGTGGTGTTATCTGAACACAGTATGTTAGAGGGCCATCATGTGGTGTTATCTGAGCACAGTGTGTTAGAGGGCCATCCTGTGGTGTTATCTGAACACAGTGTGTTAGAGGGCCATCATGTGGTGTTATCTGAACACAGTATATTAGAGGGCCATGATGTGGTGTTATCTGAACACAGTATGTTAGAGGGCCATCATGTGGTGTTATCTGAGCACAATGTGTCAGGGGGCCATCATGTTGTGTTATCTGAACACAGTGTGTTAGAGGGCCATCATGTGGTGTTATCTGAACACAGTGTGTTAGAGGGACATAATGTGGTAATATCTGAGCACAGTGTGTTAGAGGGCCATCCTGTGGTGTTATCTGAACACAGTGTGTTAGAGGGCCATCATGTGGTGTTATCTGAACACAGTATATTAGAGGGCCATGATGTGGTGTTATCTGAACACAGTATGTTAGAGGGCCATCATGTGGTGTTATGTGAACACAGTATGTTACAGGGCCATCATGTGTTGTTATCTGAACACAGTGTGTTTGGGGGCCATCATGTGGTGTTATCTGAACACAGTGTGTTAGAGGGCCATCATGTCCTGTTATCTGAACACAGTGTGTTAGGGGGCCGTCATGTGGTGTTATCTGAACACGGTGTGTTAGAGGGCCATCCTGCGGTGTTATCTGAACACAGTGTGTTAGAGGGCCATCATGTGGTGTTATCTGAACACAGTGTGTTAGAGGGCCATCATGTTGTGTTATCTGAACACAGTATTTTAGAGGGCCATCATGTGGTGTTATCTGAACACAGTGTGTTAGAGGGCCATCATGTGGTGTTATCTGAACACAGTGTGTTAGAGGGCCATCATGTGGTTTTCTCTGAACACAGTATGTTAGAGGGCCATCATGTGGTGTTATCTGAACACAGTATGTTAGAGGTTCATCATGTGGTTTTCTCTGAACACAGTGTGTTAGAGGGCCATCATGTGGTGTTATCTGAACACAGTATATTAGAGGGCCATGATGTGGTGTTATCTGAACACAGTATGTTAGAGGGCCATCATGTGGTGTTATCTGAACACAATGTGTCAGGGGGCCATCATGTGGTGTTATCTGAACACAGTGTGTTACAGGGCCATCATGTGGTGTTATCTGAGCACAGTGTGTTAGAGGGCCATCATGTGGTATTATCTGAACACAGTGTGTTAGAGGGCCATCATGTGGTGTTATCTGAACACAGTGTGTTAGAGGGACATAATGTGGTGATATCTGAGCACAGTGTGTTAGAGGGCCATCATGTGGTGTTATCTGAACACAGTATGTTAGAGGGCCATCATGTGGTGTTATCTGAACACAGTGTGTTAGGGGGCCATCATGTGGTGTTATCTGAACACAGTGTGTTAGAGGGCCATCATGTCCTGTTATCTGAACACAGTGTGTTAGAGGGCCATCATGTCCTGTTATCTAAACACAATGTGTTAGAGGGCCATCATGTGGTGTTATCTGAACACAGTGTGTTAGAGGGCCATCATGTGGTGTTATCTGAACACAGTGTGTTAGAGGGCCATCATGTGGTGTTATCTGAACACAGTGTGTTAGAGGGCCATCATGTCCTGTTATCTAAACAGTGTGTTAGAGGGCCATCATGTGGTGTTATCTGAACACAGTGTGTTAGAGGGCCATCATGTCCTGTTATCTAAACAGTGTGTTAGAGGGCCATCATGTGGTGTTATCTGAACACAGTGTGTTAGAGGGCCATCATGTGGTGTTATCTGAACACAGTATGTTAGAGGGCCATCATGTGGTGTTATCTGAACACAGTATGTTAGAGGGCCATCATGTGGTGTTATCTGAGCACAATGTGTTAGGGGGCCATCATGTGGTATTATCTGAACACAGTGTGTTAGAGGGCCATCATGTGGTGTTATCTGAACACAGTGTGTTAGAGGGCCATCATGTGGTGTTATCTGAGCACATTGTGTTAGAGGGCCATCATGTCCTGTTATCTGAACACAGTGTGTTAGAGGGCCATCATGTCCTGTTATCTGAACACAGTATGTTAGAGGGCCATCATGTGGTGTTATCTGAACACAGTGTGTTAGAGGGACATAATGTGGTAATATCTGAGCACAGTGTGTTAGAGGGCCATCATGTGGTGTTATCTGAACACAGTATGTTAGAGGGCCATCATGTGGTGTTATCTGAACACAGTGTGTTTGGGGGCCATCATGTGGTGTTATCTGAACACAGTGTGTTAGAGGGCCATCATATGGTGTTATCTGAGCACAGTGTGTTAGAGGGCCATCATGACCTGTTATCTAAACACAGTGTGTTAGAGGGCCATCATGTGGTGTTATCTGAACACAGTATGTTAGAGGGCCATCATGTCCTGTTATCTGAACACAGTGTGTTAGGGGGCCATCATGTGGTGTTATCTGAACACAGTGTGTTAGAGGGCCATCCTGTGGTGTTATCTGAACACAGTGTGTTAGAGGGCCATCATGTGGTGTTATCTGAACACCGTGTGTTAGAGGGCCATCATGTCCTGTTATCTAAACACAATGTGTTAGAGGGCCATCATGTTGTGTTATCTGAACACAGTATTTTAGAGGGCCATCATGTGGTGTTATCTGAACACAGTGTGTTAGAGGGCCATCATGTGGTGTTATCTGAACACAGTGTGTTAGAGGGCCATCATGTGGTTTTCTCTGAACACAGTATGTTAGAGGGCCATCATGTGGTGTTATCTGAACACAGTATGTTAGAGGTTCATCATGTGGTTTTCTCTGAACACAGTGTGTTAGAGGGCCATCATGTGGTGTTATCTGAACACAGTATATTAGAGGGCCATGATGTGGTGTTATCTGAACACAGTATGTTAGAGGGCCATCATGTGGTGTTATCTGAGCACAATGTGTCAGGGGGCCATCATGTTGTGTTATCTGAACACAGTGTGTTAGAGGGCCATCATGTGGTGTTATCTGAACACAGTGTGTTACAGGGCCATCATGTGGTGTTATCTGAGCACAGTGTGTTAGAGGGCCATCATGTCCTTTTATCTGAACACAGTGTGTTAGAGGGCCATCATGTCCTGTTATCTGAACACAGTATGTTAGAGGGCCATCATGTGGTGTTATCTGAACACAGTGTGTTAGAGGGCCATCATGTGGTGTTATCTGAGCACAGTGTGTTAGAGGGCCCTCATGTCCTGTTATCTGAACACAGTGTGTTAGAGGGCCATCATGTGGTGTTATCTGAACACAGTATGTTAGAGGGCCATCATGTGGTGTTATCTGAACACAGTGTGTTAGAGGGACATAATGTGGTGATATCTGAGCACAGTGTGTTAGAGGGCCATCATGTGGTGTTATCTGAAAACAGTATGTTAGAGGGCCATCATGTGGAGTTATCTGAACACAGTGTGTTAGGGGGCCATCATGTGGTGTTATCTGAACACAGTGTGTTAGAGGGCCATCATGTCCTGTTATCTGAACACAGTGTGTTAGAGGGCCATCATGTCCTGTTATCTAAACACAATGTGTTAGAGGGCCATCATGTGGTGTTATCTGAACACAGTGTGTTAGAGGGCCATCATGTGGTGTTATCTGAACACAGTGTGTTAGAGGGCCATCATGTGGTGTTATCTGAACACAGTGTGTTAGAGGGCCATCATGTCCTGTTATCTAAACAGTGTGTTAGAGGGCCATCATGTGGTGTTATCTGAACACAGTGTGTTAGAGGGCCATCATGTCCTGTTATCTAAACAGTGTGTTAGAGGGCCATCATGTGGTGTTATCTGAACACAGTGTGTTAGAGGGCCATCATGTGGTGTTATCTGAACACAGTATGTTAGAGGGCCATCATGTGGTGTTATCTGAACACAGTATGTTAGAGGGCCATCATGTGGTGTTATCTGAACACAGTGTGTTAGAGGGCCATCATGTGGTGTTATCTGAACACAGTGTGTTAGAGGGCCATCATGTGGTGTTATCTGAACACAGTGTGTTAGAGGGCCATCATGTGGTGTTATCTGAACAAAGTATGTTCGAGGGCCATCATGTGGTGTTATCTGAACACAGTGTGTTAGAGGGCCATCATGTGGTGTTATCTGAACACAGTGTGTTACAGGGCCATCATGTCCTGTTATCTGAACAGAGTGTGTTAGAGGGCCATCGTGTGGTGTTATCTGAGCACAATGTGTTAGGGGGCCATCATGTGGTGTTATCTGAACACAGTGTGTTAGAGGGCCATCATGTGGTGTTATCTGAACACAGTGTGTTAGAGGGCCATCATGTGGTGTTATCTGAGCACAGTGTGTTAGAGGGCCCTCATGTCCTGTTATCTGAACACAGTGTGTTAGAGGGCCATCATGTGGTGTTATCTGAACACAGTATGTTAGAGGGCCATCATGTGGTGTTATCTGAACACAGTGTGTTAGAGGGACATAATGTGGTGATATCTGAGCACAGTGTGTTAGAGGGCCATCATGTGGTGTTATCTGAACACAGTATGTTAGAGGGCCATCATGTGGTGTTATCTGAACACAGTGTGTTAGGGGGCCATCATGTGGTGTTATCTGAACACAGTGTGTTAGAGGGCCATCATGTCCTGTTATCTGAACACAGTGTGTTAGAGGGCCATCATGTCCTGTTATCTAAACACAATGTGTTAGAGGGCCATCATGTGGTGTTATCTGAACACAGTGTGTTAGAGGGCCATCATGTGGTGTTATCTGAACACAGTGTGTTAGAGGGCCATCATGTGGTGTTATCTGAACACAGTGTGTTAGAGGGCCATCATGTCCTGTTATCTAAACAGTGTGTTAGAGGGCCATCATGTGGTGTTATCTGAACACAGTGTGTTAGAGGGCCATCATGTCCTGTTATCTAAACAGTGTGTTAGAGGGCCATCATGTGGTGTTATCTGAACACAGTGTGTTAGAGGGCCATCATGTGGTGTTATCTGAACACAGTATGTTAGAGGGCCATCATGTGGTGTTATCTGAACACAGTGTGTTAGAGGGCCATCCTGTCCTGTTATCTGAACACAGTGTGTTAGAGGGCCATCATGTGGTGTTATCTAAACACAGTGTGTTAGAGGGCCATCATGTGGTGTTATCTGAACACAGTATGTTAGAGGGCCATCATGTGGTGTTATCTTAACACAGTGTGTTAGAGGGCCATCATGTGGTGTTATCTGAACACAGTATGTTAGAGGGCCATCATGTGGTTTTCTCTGAACACAGTGTGTTAGAGGGCCATCATGTGGTGTTATCTGAACACAGTGTGTTACAGGGCCATCATGTCCTGTTATCTGAACAGAGTGTGTTAGAGGGCCATCATGTGGTGTTATCTGAGCACAATGTGTTAGGGGGCCATCATATGGTGTTATCTGAACACAGTGTGTTAGAGGGCCATCATGTGGTGTTATCTGAACACAGTGTGTTAGAGGGCCATCATGTGGTGTTATCTGAGCACAGTGTGTTAGAGGGCCCTCATGTCCTGTTATCTGAACACAGTGTGTTAGAGGGCCATCATGTGGTGTTATCTGAACACAGTATGTTAGAGGGCCATCATGTGGTGTTATCTGAACACAGTGTGTTAGAGGGACATAATGTGGTGATATCTGAGCACAGTGTGTTAGAGGGCCATCATGTGGTGTTATCTGAAAACAGTATGTTAGAGGGCCATCATGTGGAGTTATCTGAACACAGTGTGTTAGGGGGCCATCATGTGGTGTTATCTGAACACAGTGTGTTAGAGGGCCATCATGTCCTGTTATCTGAACACAGTGTGTTAGAGGGCCATCATGTCCTGTTATCTAAACACAATGTGTTAGAGGGCCATCATGTGGTGTTATCTGAACACAGTGTGTTAGAGGGCCATCATGTGGTGTTATCTGAACACAGTGTGTTAGAGGGCCATCATGTGGTGTTATCTGAACACAGTGTGTTAGAGGGCCATCATGTCCTGTTATCTAAACAGTGTGTTAGAGGGCCATCATGTGGTGTTATCTGAACACAGTGTGTTAGAGGGCCATCATGTCCTGTTATCTAAACAGTGTGTTAGAGGGCCATCATGTGGTGTTATCTGAACACAGTGTGTTAGAGGGCCATCATGTGGTGTTATCTGAACACAGTATGTTAGAGGGCCATCATGTGGTGTTATCTGAACACAGTATGTTAGAGGGCCATCATGTGGTGTTATCTGAACACAGTGTGTTAGAGGGCCATCATGTGGTGTTATCTGAACACAGTGTGTTAGAGGGCCATCATGTGGTGTTATCTGAACACAGTGTGTTAGAGGGCCATCATGTGGTGTTATCTGAACAAAGTATGTTCGAGGGCCATCATGTGGTGTTATCTGAACACAGTGTGTTAGAGGGCCATCATGTGGTGTTATCTGAACACAGTGTGTTACAGGGCCATCATGTCCTGTTATCTGAACAGAGTGTGTTAGAGGGCCATCGTGTGGTGTTATCTGAGCACAATGTGTTAGGGGGCCATCATGTGGTGTTATCTGAACACAGTGTGTTAGAGGGCCATCATGTGGTGTTATCTGAACACAGTGTGTTAGAGGGCCATCATGTGGTGTTATCTGAGCACAGTGTGTTAGAGGGCCCTCATGTCCTGTTATCTGAACACAGTGTGTTAGAGGGCCATCATGTGGTGTTATCTGAACACAGTATGTTAGAGGGCCATCATGTGGTGTTATCTGAACACAGTGTGTTAGAGGGACATAATGTGGTGATATCTGAGCACAGTGTGTTAGAGGGCCATCATGTGGTGTTATCTGAACACAGTATGTTAGAGGGCCATCATGTGGTGTTATCTGAACACAGTGTGTTAGGGGGCCATCATGTGGTGTTATCTGAACACAGTGTGTTAGAGGGCCATCATGTCCTGTTATCTGAACACAGTGTGTTAGAGGGCCATCATGTCCTGTTATCTAAACACAATGTGTTAGAGGGCCATCATGTGGTGTTATCTGAACACAGTGTGTTAGAGGGCCATCATGTGGTGTTATCTGAACACAGTGTGTTAGAGGGCCATCATGTGGTGTTATCTGAACACAGTGTGTTAGAGGGCCATCATGTCCTGTTATCTAAACAGTGTGTTAGAGGGCCATCATGTGGTGTTATCTGAACACAGTGTGTTAGAGGGCCATCATGTCCTGTTATCTAAACAGTGTGTTAGAGGGCCATCATGTGGTGTTATCTGAACACAGTGTGTTAGAGGGCCATCATGTGGTGTTATCTGAACACAGTATGTTAGAGGGCCATCATGTGGTGTTATCTGAACACAGTGTGTTAGAGGGCCATCCTGTCCTGTTATCTGAACACAGTGTGTTAGAGGGCCATCATGTGGTGTTATCTAAACACAGTGTTTTAGAGGGCCATCATGTGGTGTTATCTGAACACAGTGTGTTAGAGGGCCATCATGTTGTGTTATCGGAATACAGTATTTTAGAGGGCCATCATGTGGTGTTATCTGAACACATTGTGTTACAGGGCCATCATGTCCTGTTATCTGAACACTGTGTGTTAGAGGGCCATCATGTGGTGTTATCTGAACACAGTATGTTAGAGGGCCATCATGTGGTGTTATCTGAGCACAGTGTGTTAGAGGGCCATCCTGTGGTGTTATCTGAACACAGTGTGTTAGAGGGCCATCATGTGGTGTTATCTGAACACAGTATATTAGAGGGCCATGATGTGGTGTTATCTGAACACAGTATGTTAGAGGGCCATCATGTGGTGTTATCTGAGCACAATGTGTCAGGGGGCCATCATGTTGTGTTATCTGAACACAGTGTGTTAGAGGGCCATCATGTGGTGTTATCTGAACACAGTGTGTTAGAGGGACATAATGTGGTAATATCTGAGCACAGTGTGTTAGAGGGCCATCATGTGGTGTTATGTGAACACAGTATGTTACAGGGCCATCATGTGTTGTTATCTGAACACAGTGTGTTTGGGGGCCATCATGTGGTGTTATCTGAACACAGTGTGTTAGAGGGCCATCATGTCCTGTTATCTGAACACAGTGTGTTAGGGGGCCGTCATGTGGTGTTATCTGAACACGGTGTGTTAGAGGGCCATCCTGCGGTGTTATCTGAACACAGTGTGTTAGAGGGCCATCATGTGGTGTTATCTGAACACAGTGTGTTAGAGGGCCATCATGTTGTGTTATCTGAACACAGTATTTTAGAGGGCCATCATGTGGTGTTATCTGAACACAGTGTGTTAGAGGGCCATCATGTGGTGTTATCTGAACACAGTGTGTTAGAGGGCCATCATGTGGTTTTCTCTGAACACAGTATGTTAGAGGGCCATCATGTGGTGTTATCTGAACACAGTATGTTAGAGGTTCATCATGTGGTTTTCTCTGAACACAGTGTGTTAGAGGGCCATCATGTGGTGTTATCTGAACACAGTATATTAGAGGGCCATGATGTGGTGTTATCTGAACACAGTATGTTAGAGGGCCATCATGTGGTGTTATCTGAGCACAATGTGTCAGGGGGCCATCATGTGGTGTTATCTGAACACAGTGTGTTACAGGGCCATCATGTGGTGTTATCTGAGCACAGTGTGTTAGAGGGCCATCATGTCCTGTTATCTAAACAGTGTGTTAGAGGGCCATCATGTGGTGTTATCTGAACACAGTGTGTTAGAGGGCCATCATGTCCTGTTATCTAAACAGTGTGTTAGAGGGCCATCATGTGGTGTTATCTGAACACAGTGTGTTAGAGGGCCATCATGTGGTGTTATCTGAACACAGTATGTTAGAGGGCCATCATGTGGTGTTATCTGAACACAGTATGTTAGAGGGCCATCATGTGGTGTTATCTGAACACAGTGTGTTAGAGGGCCATCCTGTCCTGTTATCTGAACACAGTGTGTTAGAGGGCCATCATGTGGTGTTATCTAAACACAGTGTTTTAGAGGGCCATCATGTGGTGTTATCTGAACACAGTGTGTTAGAGGGCCATCATGTTGTGTTATCGGAATACAGTATTTTAGAGGGCCATCATGTGGTGTTATCTGAACACATTGTGTTACAGGGCCATCATGTCCTGTTATCTGAACACTGTGTGTTAGAGGGCCATCATGTGGTGTTATCTGAACACAGTATGTTAGAGGGCCATCATGTGGTGTTATCTGAGCACAGTGTGTTAGAGGGCCATCCTGTGGTGTTATCTGAACACAGTGTGTTAGAGGGCCATCATGTGGTGTTATCTGAACACAGTATATTAGAGGGCCATGATGTGGTGTTATCTGAACACAGTATGTTAGAGGGCCATCATGTGGTGTTATCTGAGCACAATGTGTCAGGGGGCCATCATGTTGTGTTATCTGAACACAGTGTGTTAGAGGGCCATCATGTGGTGTTATCTGAACACAGTGTGTTAGAGGGACATAATGTGGTAATATCTGAGCACAGTGTGTTAGAGGGCCATCATGTGGTGTTATGTGAACACAGTATGTTACAGGGCCATCATGTGTTGTTATCTGAACACAGTGTGTTTGGGGGCCATCATGTGGTGTTATCTGAACACAGTGTGTTAGAGGGCCATCATGTCCTGTTATCTGAACACAGTGTGTTAGGGGGCCGTCATGTGGTGTTATCTGAACACGGTGTGTTAGAGGGCCATCCTGCGGTGTTATCTGAACACAGTGTGTTAGAGGGCCATCATGTGGTGTTATCTGAACACAGTGTGTTAGAGGGCCATCATGTTGTGTTATCTGAACACAGTATTTTAGAGGGCCATCATGTGGTGTTATCTGAACACAGTGTGTTAGAGGGCCATCATGTGGTGTTATCTGAACACAGTGTGTTAGAGGGCCATCATGTGGTTTTCTCTGAACACAGTATGTTAGAGGGCCATCATGTGGTGTTATCTGAACACAGTATGTTAGAGGTTCATCATGTGGTTTTCTCTGAACACAGTGTGTTAGAGGGCCATCATGTGGTGTTATCTGAACACAGTATATTAGAGGGCCATGATGTGGTGTTATCTGAACACAGTATGTTAGAGGGCCATCATGTGGTGTTATCTGAACACAATGTGTCAGGGGGCCATCATGTGGTGTTATCTGAACACAGTGTGTTACAGGGCCATCATGTGGTGTTATCTGAGCACAGTGTGTTAGAGGGCCATCATGTGGTATTATCTGAACACAGTGTGTTAGAGGGCCATCATGTGGTGTTATCTGAACACAGTGTGTTAGAGGGACATAATGTGGTGATATCTGAGCACAGTGTGTTAGAGGGCCATCATGTGGTGTTATCTGAACACAGTATGTTAGAGGGCCATCATGTGGTGTTATCTGAACACAGTGTGTTAGGGGGCCATCATGTGGTGTTATCTGAACACAGTGTGTTAGAGGGCCATCATGTCCTGTTATCTGAACACAGTGTGTTAGAGGGCCATCATGTCCTGTTATCTAAACACAATGTGTTAGAGGGCCATCATGTGGTGTTATCTGAACACAGTGTGTTAGAGGGCCATCATGTGGTGTTATCTGAACACAGTGTGTTAGAGGGCCATCATGTGGTGTTATCTGAACACAGTGTGTTAGAGGGCCATCATGTCCTGTTATCTAAACAGTGTGTTAGAGGGCCATCATGTGGTGTTATCTGAACACAGTGTGTTAGAGGGCCATCATGTCCTGTTATCTAAACAGTGTGTTAGAGGGCCATCATGTGGTGTTATCTGAACACAGTGTGTTAGAGGGCCATCATGTGGTGTTATCTGAACACAGTATGTTAGAGGGCCATCATGTGGTGTTATCTGAACACAGTATGTTAGAGGGCCATCATGTGGTGTTATCTGAGCACAATGTGTTAGGGGGCCATCATGTGGTATTATCTGAACACAGTGTGTTAGAGGGCCATCATGTGGTGTTATCTGAACACAGTGTGTTAGAGGGCCATCATGTGGTGTTATCTGAGCACATTGTGTTAGAGGGCCATCATGTCCTGTTATCTGAACACAGTGTGTTAGAGGGCCATCATGTCCTGTTATCTGAACACAGTATGTTAGAGGGCCATCATGTGGTGTTATCTGAACACAGTGTGTTAGAGGGACATAATGTGGTAATATCTGAGCACAGTGTGTTAGAGGGCCATCATGTGGTGTTATCTGAACACAGTATGTTAGAGGGCCATCATGTGGTGTTATCTGAACACAGTGTGTTTGGGGGCCATCATGTGGTGTTATCTGAACACAGTGTGTTAGAGGGCCATCATATGGTGTTATCTGAGCACAGTGTGTTAGAGGGCCATCATGTCCTGTTATCTAAACACAGTGTGTTAGAGGGCCATCATGTGGTGTTATCTGAACACAGTATGTTAGAGGGCCATCATGTCCTGTTATCTGAACACAGTGTGTTAGGGGGCCATCATGTGGTGTTATCTGAACACAGTGTGTTAGAGGGCCATCCTGTGGTGTTATCTGAACACAGTGTGTTAGAGGGCCATCATGTGGTGTTATCTGAACACCGTGTGTTAGAGGGCCATCATGTCCTGTTATCTAAACACAATGTGTTAGAGGGCCATCATGTTGTGTTATCTGAACACAGTATTTTAGAGGGCCATCATGTGGTGTTATCTGAACACAGTGTGTTAGAGGGCCATCATGTGGTGTTATCTGAACACAGTGTGTTAGAGGGCCATCATGTGGTTTTCTCTGAACACAGTATGTTAGAGGGCCATCATGTGGTGTTATCTGAACACAGTATGTTAGAGGTTCATCATGTGGTTTTCTCTGAACACAGTGTGTTAGAGGGCCATCATGTGGTGTTATCTGAACACAGTATATTAGAGGGCCATGATGTGGTGTTATCTGAACACAGTATGTTAGAGGGCCATCATGTGGTGTTATCTGAGCACAATGTGTCAGGGGGCCATCATGTTGTGTTATCTGAACACAGTGTGTTAGAGGGCCATCATGTGGTGTTATCTGAACACAGTGTGTTACAGGGCCATCATGTGGTGTTATCTGAGCACAGTGTGTTAGAGGGCCATCATGTCCTTTTATCTGAACACAGTGTGTTAGAGGGCCATCATGTCCTGTTATCTGAACACAGTATGTTAGAGGGCCATCATGTGGTGTTATCTGAACACAGTGTGTTAGAGGGACATAATGTGGTAATATCTGAGCACAGTGTGTTAGAGGGCCATCATGTGGTGTTATGTGAACACAGTATGTTATAGGGCCATCATGTGGTGTTATCTGAACACAGTGTGTTTGGGGGCCATCATGTGGTGTTATCTGAACACAGTGTGTTAGAGGGCCATCATGTGGTGTTATCTGAGCACAGTGTGTTAGAGGGCCATCATGTCCTGTTATCTAAACACAATGTGTTAGAGGGCCATCATGTGGTGTTATCTGAACACAGTGTGTTAGAGGGCCATCATGTGGTGTTATCTGAACACAGTGTGTTAGAGGGACATCATGTCGTAATATCTGAACACAGTATGTTAGAGGGCCATCATGTGGTGTTATCTGAACACAGTATGTTAGAGGGCCATCATGTGGTGTTATCTGAACACAGTGTGTTAGAGGGCCATCATGTGGTGTTATCTGAACACAGTATGTTAGAGGGCCATCATGTGGTGTTATCTGAACACAGTATGTTAGAGGGCCATCATGTGGTGTTATCTGAACACAGTGTGTTAGAGGGACATAATGTGGTGATATCTGAGCACATTGTGTTAGAGGGCCATCATGTGGTGTTATCTGAACACAGTATGTTAGAGGGCCATCATGTGGTGTTATCTGAACACAGTGTGTTAGGGGGCCATCATGTGGTGTTATCTGAACACAGTGTGTTAGAGGGCCATCATGTCCTGTTATCTGAACACAGTGTGTTAGAGGGCCATCATGTCCTGTTATCTAAACACAATGTGTTAGAGGGCCATCATGTGGTGTTATCTGAACACAGTGTGTTAGAGGGCCATCATGTGGTGTTATCTGAACACAGTGTGTTAGAGGGCCATCATGTGGTGTTATCTGAACACAGTGTGTTAGAGGGCCATCATGTCCTGTTATCTAAACAGTGTGTTAGAGGGCCATCATGTGGTGTTATCTGAACACAGTGTGTTAGAGGGCCATCATGTCCTGTTATCTAAACAGTGTGTTAGAGGGCCATCATGTGGTGTTATCTGAACACAGTGTGTTAGAGGGCCATCATGTGGTGTTATCTGAACACAGTATGTTAGAGGGCCATCATGTGGTGTTATCTGAACACAGTATGTTAGAGGGCCATCATGTGGTGTTATCTGAGCACAATGTGTTAGGGGGCCATCATGTGGTGTTATCTGAACACAGTGTGTTAGAGGGCCATCATGTGGTGTTATCTGAGCACATTGTGTTAGAGGGCCATCATGTCCTGTTATCTGAACACAGTGTGTTAGAGGGCCATCATGTCCTGTTATCTGAACACAGTATGTTAGAGGGCCATCATGTGGTGTTATCTGAACACAGTGTGTTAGAGGGACATAATGTGGTAATATCTGAGCACAGTGTGTTAGAGGGCCATCATGTGGTGTTATCTGAACACAGTATGTTAGAGGGCCATCATGTGGTGTTATCTGAACACAGTGTGTTTGGGGGCCATCATGTGGTGTTATCTGAACACAGTGTGTTAGAGGGCCATCATATGGTGTTATCTGAGCACAGTGTGTTAGAGGGCCATCATGTCCTGTTATCTAAACACAGTGTGTTAGAGGGCCATCATGTGGTGTTATCTGAACACAGTATGTTAGAGGGCCATCATGTCCTGTTATCTGAACACAGTGTGTTAGGGGGCCATCATGTGGTGTTATCTGAACACAGTGTGTTAGAGGGCCATCCTGTGGTGTTATCTGAACACAGTGTGTTAGAGGGCCATCATGTGGTGTTATCTGAACACCGTGTGTTAGAGGGCCATCATGTCCTGTTATCTAAACACAGTGTGTTAGAGGGCCATCATGTGGTGTTATCTGAACACAGTGTGTTAGAGGGCCATCATGTGGTGTTATCTGAACACAGTGTGTTAGAGGGCCATCATGTGGTTTTCTCTGAACACAGTATGTTAGAGGGCCATCATGTGGTGTTATCTGAACACAGTATGTTAGAGGTTCATCATGTGGTTTTCTCTGAACACAGTGTGTTAGAGGGCCATCATGTGGTGTTATCTGAACACAGTATATTAGAGGGCCATGATGTGGTGTTATCTGAACACAGTATGTTAGAGGGCCATCATGTGGTGTTATCTGAGCACAATGTGTCAGGGGGCCATCATGTTGTGTTATCTGAACACAGTGTGTTAGAGGGCCATCATGTGGTGTTATCTGAACACAGTGTGTTACAGGGCCATCATGTGGTGTTATCTGAGCACAGTGTGTTAGAGGGCCATCATGTCCTTTTATCTGAACACAGTGTGTTAGAGGGCCATCATGTCCTGTTATCTGAACACAGTATGTTAGAGGGCCATCATGTGGTGTTATCTGAACACAGTGTGTTAGAGGGACATAATGTGGTAATATCTGAGCACAGTGTGTTAGAGGGCCATCATGTGGTGTTATGTGAACACAGTATGTTATAGGGCCATCATGTGGTGTTATCTGAACACAGTGTGTTTGGGGGCCATCATGTGGTGTTATCTGAACACAGTGTGTTAGAGGGCCATCATGTGGTGTTATCTGAGCACAGTGTGTTAGAGGGCCATCATGTCCTGTTATCTAAACACAATGTGTTAGAGGGCCATCATGTGGTGTTATCTGAACACAGTGTGTTAGAGGGCCATCATGTGGTGTTATCTGAACACAGTGTGTTAGAGGGACATCATGTCGTAATATCAGAACACAGTATGTTAGAGGGCCATCATGTGGTGTTATCTGAACACAGTATGTTAGAGGGCCATCATGTGGTGTTATCTGAACACAGTGTGTTAGAGGGCCATCATGTGGTGTTATCTGAACACAGTATGTTAGAGGGCCATCATGTGGTGTTATCTGAACACAGTATGTTAGAGGGCCATCATGTGGTGTTATCTGAACACAGTGTGTTAGAGGGACATAATGTGGTGATATCTGAGCACATTGTGTTAGAGGGCCATCATGTGGTGTTATCTGAACACAGTATGTTAGAGGGCCATCATGTGGTGTTATCTGAACACAGTGTGTTAGGGGGCCATCATGTGGTGTTATCTGAACACAGTGTGTTAGAGGGCCATCATGTCCTGTTATCTGAACACAGTGTGTTAGAGGGCCATCATGTCCTGTTATCTAAACACAATGTGTTAGAGGGCCATCATGTGGTGTTATCTGAACACAGTGTGTTAGAGGGCCATCATGTGGTGTTATCTGAACACAGTGTGTTAGAGGGCCATCATGTGGTGTTATCTGAACACAGTGTGTTAGAGGGCCATCATGTCCTGTTATCTAAACAGTGTGTTAGAGGGCCATCATGTGGTGTTATCTGAACACAGTGTGTTAGAGGGCCATCATGTCCTGTTATCTAAACAGTGTGTTAGAGGGCCATCATGTGGTGTTATCTGAACACAGTGTGTTAGAGGGCCATCATGTGGTGTTATCTGAACACAGTATGTTAGAGGGCCATCATGTGGTGTTATCTGAACACAGTATGTTAGAGGGCCATCATGTGGTGTTATCTGAGCACAATGTGTTAGGGGGCCATCATGTGGTGTTATCTGAACACAGTGTGTTAGAGGGCCATCATGTGGTGTTATCTGAGCACATTGTGTTAGAGGGCCATCATGTCCTGTTATCTGAACACAGTGTGTTAGAGGGCCATCATGTCCTGTTATCTGAACACAGTATGTTAGAGGGCCATCATGTGGTGTTATCTGAACACAGTGTGTTAGAGGGACATAATGTGGTAATATCTGAGCACAGTGTGTTAGAGGGCCATCATGTGGTGTTATCTGAACACAGTATGTTAGAGGGCCATCATGTGGTGTTATCTGAACACAGTGTGTTTGGGGGCCATCATGTGGTGTTATCTGAACACAGTGTGTTAGAGGGCCATCATATGGTGTTATCTGAGCACAGTGTGTTAGAGGGCCATCATGTCCTGTTATCTAAACACAGTGTGTTAGAGGGCCATCATGTGGTGTTATCTGAACACAGTATGTTAGAGGGCCATCATGTCCTGTTATCTGAACACAGTGTGTTAGGGGGCCATCATGTGGTGTTATCTGAACACAGTGTGTTAGAGGGCCATCCTGTGGTGTTATCTGAACACAGTGTGTTAGAGGGCCATCATGTGGTGTTATCTGAACACCGTGTGTTAGAGGGCCATCATGTCCTGTTATCTAAACACAGTGTGTTAGAGGGCCATCATGTGGTGTTATCTGAACACAGTGTGTTAGAGTACGATCATGTGGTGTTATCTGAACACAGTATGTTAGAGGGCCATCATGTGGTGTTATGTGAGCACAGTGTGTTAGAGGGCCATCATGTCCTGTTATCTGAACACAGTGTGTTAGAGGGCCATCATGTCCTGTTATCTGAACACAGTGTGTTAGAGGGCCATCATGTGGTGTTATCTGAACACAGTGTTTTAGAGGGCCATCATGTGGTGTTATCTGAAAACAGTGTGTTAGAGGGCCATCATGTTGTGTTATCTGAACACAGTATTTTAGAGGGCCATCATGTGGTGTATTCTGAACACAGTGTGTTACAGGGCCATCATGTCCTGTAATCTGAACACTGTGTGTTAGAGGGCCATCATGTGGTGTTATCTGAACACAGTATGTTAGAGGGCCATCATGTGGTGTTATCTGAGCACAGTGTGTTAGAGGGCCATCATGTGGTGTTATCTGAACACAGTGTGTTAGAGGGCCATCATGTGGTGTTATCTGAACACAGTATGTTAGAGGGCCATCATGTGGTGTTATCTGAACACAGTATGTTAGAGGGCCATCATGTGGTGTTATCTGAACACAGTGTGTTAGAGGGACATAATGTGGTGATATCTGAGCACATTGTGTTAGAGGGCCATCATGTGGTGTTATCTGAACACAGTATGTTAGAGGGCCATCATGTGGTGTTATCTGAACACAGTGTGTTAGGGGGCCATCATGTGGTGTTATCTGAACACAGTGTGTTAGAGGGCCATCATGTCCTGTTATCTGAACACAGTGTGTTAGAGGGCCATCATGTCCTGTTATCTAAACACAATGTGTTAGAGGGCCATCATGTGGTTTTATCTGAACACAGTGTGTTAGAGGGCCATCATGTGGTGTTATCTGAACACAGTGTGTTAGAGGGCCATCATGTGGTGTTATCTGAACACAGTGTGTTAGAGGGCCATCATGTCCTGTTATCTAAACAGTGTGTTAGAGGGCCATCATGTGGTGTTATCTGAACACAGTTTGTTAGAGGGCCATCATGTCCTGTTATCTAAACAGTGTGTTAGAGGGCCATCATGTGGTGTTATCTGAACACAGTGTGTTAGAGGGCCATCATGTGGTGTTATCTGAACACAGTATGTTAGAGGGCCATCATGTGGTGTTATCTGAACACAGTATGTTAGAGGGCCATCATGTGGTGTTATCTGAGCACAATGTGTTAGGGGGCCATCATGTGGTGTTATCTGAACACAGTGTGTTAGAGGGCCATCATGTGGTGTTATCTGAGCACATTGTGTTAGAGGGCCATCATGTCCTGTTATCTGAACACAGTGTGTTAGAGGGCCATCATGTCCTGTTATCTGAACACAGTATGTTAGAGGGCCATCATGTCCTGTTATCTGAACACAGTGTGTTAGGGGGCCATCATGTGGTGTTATCTGAACACAGTGTGTTAGAGGGCCATCCTGTGGTGTTATCTGAACACAGTGTGTTAGAGGGCCATCATGTGGTGTTATCTGAACACCGTGTGTTAGAGGGCCATCATGTCCTGTTATCTAAACACAGTGTGTTAGAGGGCCATCATGTGGTGTTATCTGAACACAGTGTGTTAGAGGGCCATCATGTGGTGTTATCTGAACACAGTGTGTTAGAGGGCCATCATGTGGTTTTCTCTGAACACAGTATGTTAGAGGGCCATCATGTGGTGTTATCTGAACACAGTATGTTAGAGGTTCATCATGTGGTTTTCTCTGAACACAGTGTGTTAGAGGGCCATCATGTGGTGTTATCTGAACACAGTATATTAGAGGGCCATGATGTGGTGTTATCTGAACACAGTATGTTAGAGGGCCATCATGTGGTGTTATCTGAGCACAATGTGTCAGGGGGCCATCATGTTGTGTTATCTGAACACAGTGTGTTAGAGGGCCATCATGTGGTGTTATCTGAA
Source organism: Lampris incognitus (assembly GCF_029633865.1). Classification (NCBI taxonomy): domain Eukaryota; kingdom Metazoa; phylum Chordata; class Actinopteri; order Lampriformes; family Lampridae; genus Lampris; species Lampris incognitus. The sequence goes on along the minus strand of NC_079211.1, from coordinate 53,488,438 downwards.
CACAGTGTGTTACAGGGCCATCATGTGGTGTTATCTGAGCACAGTGTGTTAGAGGGCCATCATGTCCTTTTATCTGAACACAGTGTGTTAGAGGGCCATCATGTCCTGTTATCTGAACACAGTATGTTAGAGGGCCATCATGTGGTGTTATCTGAACACAGTGTGTTAGAGGGACATAATGTGGTAATATCTGAGCACAGTGTGTTAGAGGGCCATCATGTGGTGTTATGTGAACACAGTATGTTATAGGGCCATCATGTGGTGTTATCTGAACACAGTGTGTTTGGGGGCCATCATGTGGTGTTATCTGAACACAGTGTGTTAGAGGGCCATCATGTGGTGTTATCTGAGCACAGTGTGTTAGAGGGCCATCATGTCCTGTTATCTAAACACAATGTGTTAGAGGGCCATCATGTGGTGTTATCTGAACACAGTGTGTTAGAGGGCCATCATGTGGTGTTATCTGAACACAGTGTGTTAGAGGGACATCATGTCGTAATATCAGAACACAGTATGTTAGAGGGCCATCATGTGGTGTTATCTGAACACAGTATGTTAGAGGGCCATCATGTGGTGTTATCTGAACACAGTGTGTTAGAGGGCCATCATGTGGTGTTATCTGAACACAGTATGTTAGAGGGCCATCATGTGGTGTTATCTGAACACAGTATGTTAGAGGGCCATCATGTGGTGTTATCTGAACACAGTGTGTTAGAGGGACATAATGTGGTGATATCTGAGCACATTGTGTTAGAGGGCCATCATGTGGTGTTATCTGAACACAGTATGTTAGAGGGCCATCATGTGGTGTTATCTGAACACAGTGTGTTAGGGGGCCATCATGTGGTGTTATCTGAACACAGTGTGTTAGAGGGCCATCATGTCCTGTTATCTGAACACAGTGTGTTAGAGGGCCATCATGTCCTGTTATCTAAACACAATGTGTTAGAGGGCCATCATGTGGTGTTATCTGAACACAGTGTGTTAGAGGGCCATCATGTGGTGTTATCTGAACACAGTGTGTTAGAGGGCCATCATGTGGTGTTATCTGAACACAGTGTGTTAGAGGGCCATCATGTCCTGTTATCTAAACAGTGTGTTAGAGGGCCATCATGTGGTGTTATCTGAACACAGTGTGTTAGAGGGCCATCATGTCCTGTTATCTAAACAGTGTGTTAGAGGGCCATCATGTGGTGTTATCTGAACACAGTGTGTTAGAGGGCCATCATGTGGTGTTATCTGAACACAGTATGTTAGAGGGCCATCATGTGGTGTTATCTGAACACAGTATGTTAGAGGGCCATCATGTGGTGTTATCTGAGCACAATGTGTTAGGGGGCCATCATGTGGTGTTATCTGAACACAGTGTGTTAGAGGGCCATCATGTGGTGTTATCTGAGCACATTGTGTTAGAGGGCCATCATGTCCTGTTATCTGAACACAGTGTGTTAGAGGGCCATCATGTCCTGTTATCTGAACACAGTATGTTAGAGGGCCATCATGTGGTGTTATCTGAACACAGTGTGTTAGAGGGACATAATGTGGTAATATCTGAGCACAGTGTGTTAGAGGGCCATCATGTGGTGTTATCTGAACACAGTATGTTAGAGGGCCATCATGTGGTGTTATCTGAACACAGTGTGTTTGGGGGCCATCATGTGGTGTTATCTGAACACAGTGTGTTAGAGGGCCATCATATGGTGTTATCTGAGCACAGTGTGTTAGAGGGCCATCATGTCCTGTTATCTAAACACAGTGTGTTAGAGGGCCATCATGTGGTGTTATCTGAACACAGTATGTTAGAGGGCCATCATGTCCTGTTATCTGAACACAGTGTGTTAGGGGGCCATCATGTGGTGTTATCTGAACACAGTGTGTTAGAGGGCCATCCTGTGGTGTTATCTGAACACAGTGTGTTAGAGGGCCATCATGTGGTGTTATCTGAACACCGTGTGTTAGAGGGCCATCATGTCCTGTTATCTAAACACAGTGTGTTAGAGGGCCATCATGTGGTGTTATCTGAACACAGTGTGTTAGAGTACGATCATGTGGTGTTATCTGAACACAGTATGTTAGAGGGCCATCATGTGGTGTTATGTGAGCACAGTGTGTTAGAGGGCCATCATGTCCTGTTATCTGAACACAGTGTGTTAGAGGGCCATCATGTCCTGTTATCTGAACACAGTGTGTTAGAGGGCCATCATGTGGTGTTATCTGAACACAGTGTTTTAGAGGGCCATCATGTGGTGTTATCTGAAAACAGTGTGTTAGAGGGCCATCATGTTGTGTTATCTGAACACAGTATTTTAGAGGGCCATCATGTGGTGTATTCTGAACACAGTGTGTTACAGGGCCATCATGTCCTGTAATCTGAACACTGTGTGTTAGAGGGCCATCATGTGGTGTTATCTGAACACAGTATGTTAGAGGGCCATCATGTGGTGTTATCTGAGCACAGTGTGTTAGAGGGCCATCATGTGGTGTTATCTGAACACAGTGTGTTAGAGGGCCATCATGTGGTGTTATCTGAACACAGTATGTTAGAGGGCCATCATGTGGTGTTATCTGAACACAGTATGTTAGAGGGCCATCATGTGGTGTTATCTGAACACAGTGTGTTAGAGGGACATAATGTGGTGATATCTGAGCACATTGTGTTAGAGGGCCATCATGTGGTGTTATCTGAACACAGTATGTTAGAGGGCCATCATGTGGTGTTATCTGAACACAGTGTGTTAGGGGGCCATCATGTGGTGTTATCTGAACACAGTGTGTTAGAGGGCCATCATGTCCTGTTATCTGAACACAGTGTGTTAGAGGGCCATCATGTCCTGTTATCTAAACACAATGTGTTAGAGGGCCATCATGTGGTTTTATCTGAACACAGTGTGTTAGAGGGCCATCATGTGGTGTTATCTGAACACAGTGTGTTAGAGGGCCATCATGTGGTGTTATCTGAACACAGTGTGTTAGAGGGCCATCATGTCCTGTTATCTAAACAGTGTGTTAGAGGGCCATCATGTGGTGTTATCTGAACACAGTTTGTTAGAGGGCCATCATGTCCTGTTATCTAAACAGTGTGTTAGAGGGCCATCATGTGGTGTTATCTGAACACAGTGTGTTAGAGGGCCATCATGTGGTGTTATCTGAACACAGTATGTTAGAGGGCCATCATGTGGTGTTATCTGAACACAGTATGTTAGAGGGCCATCATGTGGTGTTATCTGAGCACAATGTGTTAGGGGGCCATCATGTGGTGTTATCTGAACACAGTGTGTTAGAGGGCCATCATGTGGTGTTATCTGAGCACATTGTGTTAGAGGGCCATCATGTCCTGTTATCTGAACACAGTGTGTTAGAGGGCCATCATGTCCTGTTATCTGAACACAGTATGTTAGAGGGCCATCATGTGGTGTTATCTGAACACAGTGTGTTAGAGGGACATAATGTGGTAATATCTGAGCACAGTGTGTTAGAGGGCCATCATGTGGTGTTATCTGAACACAGTATGTTAGAGGGCCATCATGTGGTGTTATCTGAACACAGTGTGTTTGGGGGCCATCATGTGGTGTTATCTGAACACAGTGTGTTAGAGGGCCATCATATGGTGTTATCTGAGCACAGTGTGTTAGAGGGCCATCATGTCCTGTTATCTAAACACAGTGTGTTAGAGGGCCATCATGTGGTGTTATCTGAACACAGTATGTTAGAGGGCCATCATGTCCTGTTATCTGAACACAGTGTGTTAGGGGGCCATCATGTGGTGTTATCTGAACACAGTGTGTTAGAGGGCCATCCTGTGGTGTTATCTGAACACAGTGTGTTAGAGGGCCATCATGTGGTGTTATCTGAACACCGTGTGTTAGAGGGCCATCATGTCCTGTTATCTAAACACAGTGTGTTAGAGGGCCATCATGTGGTGTTATCTGAACACAGTGTGTTAGAGTGCGATCATGTGGTGTTATCTGAACACAGCATGTTAGAGGGCCATCATGTGGTGTTATGTGAGCACAGTGTGTTAGAGGGCCATCATGTCCTGTTATCTGAACACAGTGTGTTAGAGGGCCATCATGTCCTGTTATCTGAACACAGTGTGTTAGAGGGCCATCATGTGGTGTTATCTGAACACAGTGTTTTAGAGGGCCATCATGTGGTGTTATCTGAAAACAGTGTGTTAGAGGGCCATCATGTTGTGTTATCTGAACACAGTATTTTAGAGGGCCATCATGTGGTGTATTCTGAACACAGTGTGTTACAGGGCCATCATGTCCTGTAATCTGAACACTGTGTGTTAGAGGGCCATCATGTGGTGTTATCTGAACACAGTATGTTAGAGGGCCATCATGTGGTGTTATCTGAGCACAGTGTGTTAGAGGGCCATCATGTGGTGTTATCTGAACACAGTATGTTAGAGGGCCATCATGTGGTGTTATCTGAGCACAATGTGTTAGGGGGCCATCATGTGGTGTTATCTGAACACAGTGTGTTAGAGGGCCATCATGTGGTGTTATCTGAGCACATTGTGTTAGAGGGCCATCATGTCCTGTTATCTGAACACAGTGTGTTAGAGGGCCATCATGTCCTGTTATCTGAACACAGTATGTTAGAGCGCCATCATGTGGTGTTATCTGAACACAGTGTGTTAGAGGGACATAATGTGGTAATATCTGAGCACAGTGTGTTAGAGGGCCATCATGTGGTGTTATCTGAACACAGTATGTTAGAGGGCCATCATGTGGTGTTATCTGAACACAGTGTGTTTGGGGGCCATCATGTGGTGTTATCTGAACACAGTGTGTTAGAGGGCCATCATATGGTGTTATCTGAGCACAGTGTGTTAGAGGGCCATCATGTCCTGTTATCTAAACACAGTGTGTTAGAGGGCCATCATGTGGTGTTATCTGAACACAGTATGTTAGAGGGCCATCATGTGGTGTTATCTGAACACAGTGTGTTAGAGGGCCATCATGTGGTGTTATCTGAGCACAGTGTGTTAGAGGGCCATCATGTGGTGTTATCTGAACACAGTGTGTTAGAGGGCCATCATATAGTGTTATCTGAGCACAGTGTGTTAGAGGGCCATCATGTCCTGTTATCTAAACACAGTGTGTTAGAGGGCCATCATGTGGTGTTATCTGAACACAGTGTGTTAGAGGGCCATCATGTGGTGTTATCTGAACACAGTGTGTTAGAGGGCCATCATGTGGTGTTATCTGAGCACAGTGTGTTAGAGGGCCATCATGTCCTGTTATCTGAACACAATGTGTTAGAGGGCCATCATGTCCTGTTATCTGAACACAGTATGTTAGAGGGCCATCATGTGGTGTTATCTGAACACAGTGTGTTAGAGGGACATAATGTGGTAATATCTGAGCACAGTGTGTTAGAGGGCCATCATGTGGTGTTATCTGAACACAGTATGTTAGAGGGCCATCATGTGGTGTTATCTGAACACAGTGTGTTTGGGGGCCATCATGTGGTGTTATCTGAACACAGTGTGTTAGAGGGCCATCATGTGGTGTTATCTGAGCACAGTGTGTTAGAGGGCCATCATGTCCTGTTATCTAAACACAATGTGTTAGAGGGCCATCATGTGGTGTTATCTGAACACAGTGTGTTAGAGGGCCATCATGTGGTGTTATCTGAACACAGTGTGTTAGAGGGACATCATGTGGTAATATCTGAACACAGTATGTTAGAGGGCCATCATGTGGTGTTATCTGAACACAGTATGTTAGAGGGCCATCATGTGGTGTTATCTGAACACAGTGTGTTAGAGGGCCATCATGTGGTGTTATCTGAACACAGTATGTTAGAGGGCCATCATGTGGTGTTATCTGAACACAGTGTGTTAGAGGGCCATCATGTGGTGTTATCTGAGCACAATGTGTTAGGGGGCCATCATGTGGTGTTATCTGAACACAGTGTGTTAGAGGGCCATCCTGTGGTGTTATCTGAACACAGTGTGTTAGAGGGCCATCATGTGGTGTTATCTGAGCACATTGTGTTAGAGGGCCATCATGTCCTGTTATCTGAACACAGTGTGTTAGAGGGCCATCATGTCCTGTTATCTGAACACAGTATGTTAGAGGGCCATCATGTGGTGTTATCTGAACACAGTGTGTTAGAGGGACATAATGTGGTAATATCTGAGCACAGTGTGTTAGAGGGCCATCATGTGGTGTTATCTGAACACAGTATGTTAGAGGGCCATCATGTGGTGTTATCTGAACACAGTGTGTTTGGGGGCCATCATGTGGTGTTATCTGAACACAGTGTGTTAGAGGGCCATCATATGGTGTTATCTGAGCACAGTGTGTTAGAGGGCCATCATGTCCTGTTATCTAAACACAGTGTGTTAGAGGGCCATCATGTGGTGTTATCTGAACACAGTATGTTAGAGGGCCATCATGTCCTGTTATCTGAACACAGTGTGTTAGGGGGCCATCATGTGGTGTTATCTGAACACAGTGTGTTAGAGGGCCATCCTGTGGTGTTATCTGAACACAGTGTGTTAGAGGGCCATCATGTGGTGTTATCTGAACACCGTGTGTTAGAGGGCCATCATGTCCTGTTATCTAAACACAGTGTGTTAGAGGGCCATCATGTGGTGTTATCTGAACACAGTGTGTTAGAGTGCGATCATGTGGTGTTATCTGAACACAGTATGTTAGAGGGCCATCATGTGGTGTTATGTGAGCACAGTGTGTTAGAGGGCCATCATGTCCTGTTATCTGAACACAGTGTGTTAGAGGGCCATCATGTCCTGTTATCTGAACACAGTGTGTTAGAGGGCCATCATGTGGTGTTATCTGAACACAGTGTTTTAGAGGGCCATCATGTGGTGTTATCTGAAAACAGTGTGTTAGAGGGCCATCATGTTGTGTTATCTGAACACAGTATTTTAGAGGGCCATCATGTGGTGTATTCTGAACACAGTGTGTTACAGGGCCATCATGTCCTGTTATCTGAACACAGTATGTTAGAGGGCCATCATGTGGTGTTATCTGAGCACAGTGTGTTAGAGGGCCATCATGTGGTGTTATCTGAACACAGTATGTTAGAGGGCCATCATGTGGTGTTATCTTAACACAGTGTGTTAGAGGGCCATCATGTGGTGTTATCTGAACACAGTATGTTAGAGGGCCATCATGTGGTTTTCTCTGAACACAGTGTGTTAGAGGGCCATCATGTGGTGTTATCTGAACACAGTATGTTAGAGGGCCATCATGTGGTGTTATCTGAACACAGTATGTTAGAGGGCCATCATGTGGTGTTATCTGAGCACAATGTGTTAGGGGGCCATCATGTGGTGTTATCTGAACACAGTGTGTTAGAGGGCCATCATGTGGTGTTATCTGAGCACATTGTGTTAGAGGGCCATCATGTCCTGTTATCTGAACACAGTGTGTTAGAGGGCCATCATGTCCTGTTATCTGAACACAGTATGTTAGAGGGCCATCATGTGGTGTTATCTGAACACAGTGTGTTAGAGGGACATAATGTGGTAATTTCTGAGCACAGTGTGTTAGAGGGCCATCATGTGGTGTTATCTGAACACAGTATGTTAGAGGGCCATCATGTGGTGTTATCTGAACACAGTGTGTTTGGGGGCCATCATGTGGTGTTATCTGAACACAGTGTGGTAGAGGGCCATCATATGGTGTTATCTGAGCACAGTGTGTTAGAGGGCCATCATGTCCTGTTATCTAAACACAGTGTGTTAGAGGGCCATCATGTGGTGTTATCTGAACACAGTATATTAGAGGGCCATCATGTGGTGTTATCTGAACACAGTGTGTTAGAGGGCCATCATGTGGTGTTATCTGAGCACAGTGTGTTAGAGGGCCATCATGTGGTGTTATCTGACCACAGTGTGTTAGAGGGCCATCATATGGTGTTATCTGAGCACAGTGTGTTAGAGGGCCATCATGTCCTGTTATCTAAACACAGTGTGTTAGAGGGCCATCATGTGGTGTTATCTGAACACAGTGTGTTAGAGGGCCATCATGTGGTGTTATCTGAACACAGTGTGTTAGAGGGCCATCATGTGGTGTTATCTGAGCACAGCGTGTTAGAGGGCCATCATGTCCTGTTATCTGAACACAGTGTGTTAGAGGGCCATCATGTCCTGTTATCTGAACACAGTATGTTAGAGGGCCATCATGTGGTGTTATCTGAACACAGTGTGTTAGAGGGACATAATGTGGTAATATCTGAGCACAGTGTGTTAGAGGGCCATCATGTGGTGTTATCTGAACACAGTATGTTAGAGGGCCATCATGTGGTGTTATCTGAGCACAGTGTGTTTGGGGGCCATCATGTGGTGTTATCTGAACACAGTGTGTTAGAGGGCCATCATGTGGTGTTATCTGAGCACAGTGTGTTAGAGGGCCATCATGTCCTGTTATCTAAACACAATGTGTTAGAGGGCCATCATGTGGTGTTATCTGAACACAGTGTGTTAGAGGGCCATCATGTGGTGTTATCTGAACACAGTGTGTTAGAGGGACATCATGTGGTAATATCTGAACACAGTATGTTAGAGGGCCATCATGTGGTGTTATCTGAGCACAGTATGTTAGAGGGCCATCATGTGGTGTTATCTGAACACAGTGTGTTAGAGGGCCATCATGTGGTGTTATCTGAACACAGTATGTTAGAGGGCCATCATGTGGTGTTATCTGAACACAGTGTGTTAGAGGGCCATCATGTGGTGTTATCTGAGCACAATGTGTTAGGGGGCCATCATGTGGTGTTATCTGAACACAGTGTGTTAGAGGGCCATCCTGTGGTGTTATCTGAACACAGTGTGTTAGAGGGCCATCATGTGGTGTTATCTGAACACAGTGTGTTAGAGGGCCATCATGTTGTGTTATCTGAACACAGTATTTTAGAGGGCCATCATGTGGTGTTATCTGAACACAGTGTGTTAGAGGGCCATCATGTGGTGTTATCTGAACACAGTGTGTTAGAGGGCCATCATGTCCTGTTATCTGAACACAGTGTGTTAGAGGGCCATCATGTCCTGTTATCTGAACACAGTGTGTTACGGGGCCGTCATGTGGTGTTATCTGAACACGGTGTGTTAGAGGGCCATCCTGCGGTGTTACCTGAACACAGTGTGTTAGAGGGCCATCATGTGGTGTTATCTGAACACAGTGTGTTAGAGGGCCATCCTGTGGTGTTATCTGAACACAGTGTGTTAGAGGGCCATCATGTGGTGTTATCTGAACACAGTGTGTTAGAGGGCCATCATGTTGTGTTATCTGAACACAGTATTTTAGAGGGCCATCATGTGGTGTTATCTGAACACAGTGTGTTAGAGGGCCATGTCCTGTTATCTGAACACAGTGTGTTAGAGGGCCATCATGTCCTGTTATCTGAACACAGTGTGTTAGAGGGCCATCATGTCCTGTTATCTGAACACAGTGTGTTAGGGGGCCATCATGTGGTGTTATCTGAACACAGTGTGTTAGAGGGCCATCATGTGGTGTTACCTGAACACAGTGTGTTAGAGGGCCATCATGTGGTGTTATCTGAACACCGTGTGTTAGAGGGCCATCATGTCCTGTTATCTAAACACAGTGTGTTAGAGGGCCATCATGTGGTGTTATCTGAACACAGTGTGTTAGAGTGCGATCATGTGGTGTTATCTGAACACAGTATGTTAGAGGGCCATCATGTGGTGTTATGTGAGCACAGTGTGTTAGAGGGCCATCATGTCCTGTTATCTGAACACAGTGTGTTAGAGGGCCATCATGTCCTGTTATCTGAACACAGTGTGTTAGAGGGCCATCATGTGGTGTTATCTGAACACAGTGTTTTAGAGGGCCATCATGTGGTGTTATCTGAAAACAGTGTGTTAGAGGGCCATCATGTGGTGTTATCTGAACACAGTATTTTAGAGGGCCATCATGTGGTGTATTCTGAACACAGTGTGTTACAGGGCCATCATGTCCTGTTATCTGAACACAGTATGTTAGAGGGCCATCATGTGGTGTTATCTGAGCACAGTGTGTTAGAGGGCCATCATGTGGTGTTATCTGAACACAGTATGTTAGAGGGCCATCATGTGGTGTTATCTTAACACAGTGTGTTAGAGGGCCATCATGTGGTGTTATCTGAACACAGTATGTTAGAGGGCCATCATGTGGTTTTCTCTGAACACAGTGTGTTAGAGGGCCATCATGTGGTGTTATCTGAACACAGTATGTTAGAGGGCCATCATGTGGTGTTATCTGAACACAGTATGTTAGAGGGCCATCATGTGGTGTTATCTGAGCACAATGTGTTAGGGGGCCATCATGTGGTGTTATCTGAACACAGTGTGTTAGAGGGCCATCATGTGGTGTTATCTGAGCACATTGTGTTAGAGGGCCATCATGTCCTGTTATCTGAACACAGTGTGTTAGAGGGCCATCATGTCCTGTTATCTGAACACAGTATGTTAGAGGGCCATCATGTGGTGTTATCTGAACACAGTGTGTTAGAGGGACATAATGTGGTAATTTCTGAGCACAGTGTGTTAGAGGGCCATCATGTGGTGTTATCTGAACACAGTGTGTTTGGGGGCCATCATGTGGTGTTATCTGAACACAGTGTGTTAGAGGGCCATCATATGGTGTTATCTGAGCACAGTGTGTTAGAGGGCCATCATGTCCTGTTATCTAAACACAGTGTGTTAGAGGGCCATCATGTGGTGTTATCTGAACACAGTATGTTAGAGGGCCATCATGTGGTGTTATCTGAACACAGTGTGTTAGAGGGCCATCATGTGGTGTTATCTGAGCACAGTGTGTTAGAGGGCCATCATGTGGTGTTATCTGACCACAGTGTGTTAGAGGGCCATCATATGGTGTTATCTGAGCACAGTGTGTTAGAGGGCCATCATGTCCTGTTATCTAAACACAGTGTGTTAGAGGGCCATCATGTGGTGTTATCTGAACACAGTGTGTTAGAGGGCCATCATGTGGTGTTATCTGAACACAGTGTGTTAGAGGGCCATCATGTGGTGTTATCTGAGCACAGCGTGTTAGAGGGCCATCATGTCCTGTTATCTGAACACAGTGTGTTAGAGGGCCATCATGTCCTGTTATCTGAACACAGTATGTTAGAGGGCCATCATGTGGTGTTATCTGAACACAGTGTGTTAGAGGGACATAATGTGGTAATATCTGAGCACAGTGTGTTAGAGGGCCATCATGTGGTGTTATCTGAACACAGTATGTTAGAGGGCCATCATGTGGTGTTATCTGAGCACAGTGTGTTTGGGGGCCATCATGTGGTGTTATCTGAACACAGTGTGTTAGAGGGCCATCATGTGGTGTTATCTGAGCACAGTGTGTTAGAGGGCCATCATGTCCTGTTATCTAAACACAATGTGTTAGAGGGCCATCATGTGGTGTTATCTGAACACAGTGTGTTAGAGGGCCATCATGTGGTGTTATCTGAACACAGTGTGTTAGAGGGACATCATGTGGTAATATCTGAACACAGTATGTTAGAGGGCCATCATGTGGTGTTATCTGAGCACAGTATGTTAGAGGGCCATCATGTGGTGTTATCTGAACACAGTATGTTAGAGGGCCATCATGTGGTGTTATCTGAACACAGTGTGTTAGAGGGCCATCATGTGGTGTTATCTGAGCACAATGTGTTAGGGGGCCATCATGTGGTGTTATCTGAACACAGTGTGTTAGAGGGCCATCCTGTGGTGTTATCTGAACACAGTGTGTTAGAGGGCCATCATGTGGTGTTATCTGAACACAGTGTGTTAGAGGGCCATCATGTTGTGTTATCTGAACACAGTATTTTAGAGGGCCATCATGTGGTGTTATCTGAACACAGTGTGTTAGAGGGCCATCATGTGGTGTTATCTGAACACAGTGTGTTAGAGTGCGATCATGTGGTGTTATCTGAACACAGTGTGTTAGAGGGCCATCATGTGGTGTTATGTGAGCACAGTGTGTTAGAGGGCCATCATGTCCTGTTATCTGAACACAGTGTGTTAGAGGGCCATCATGTCCTGTTATCTGAACACAGTGTGTTAGAGGGCCATCATGTGGTGTTATCTGAACACAGTGTTTTAGAGGGCCATCATGTGGTGTTATCTGAAAACAGTGTGTTAGAGGGCCATCATGTTGTGTTATCTGAACACAGTATTTTAGAGGGCCATCATGTGGTGTATTCTGAACACAGTGTGTTACAGGGCCATCATGTCCTGTTATCTGAACACAGTATGTTAGAGGGCCATCATGTGGTGTTATCTGAGCACAGTGTGTTAGAGGGCCATCATGTGGTGTTATCTGAACACAGTATGTTAGAGGGCCATCATGTGGTGTTATCTTAACACAGTGTGTTAGAGGGCCATCATGTGGTGTTATCTGAACACAGTATGTTAGAGGGCCATCATGTGGTTTTCTCTGAACACAGTGTGTTAGAGGGCCATCATGTGGTGTTATCTGAACACAGTATGTTAGAGGGCCATCATGTGGTGTTATCTGAACACAGTATGTTAGAGGGCCATCATGTGGTGTTATCTGAGCACAATGTGTTAGGGGGCCATCATGTGGTGTTATCTGAACACAGTGTGTTAGAGGGCCATCATGTGGTGTTATCTGAGCACATTGTGTTAGAGGGCCATCATGTCCTGTTATCTGAACACAGTGTGTTAGAGGGCCATCATGTCCTGTTATCTGAACACAGTATGTTAGAGGGCCATCATGTGGTGTTATCTGAACACAGTGTGTTAGAGGGACATAATGTGGTAATTTCTGAGCACAGTGTGTTAGAGGGCCATCATGTGGTGTTATCTGAACACAGTATGTTAGAGGGCCATCATGTGGTGTTATCTGAACACAGTGTGTTTGGGGGCCATCATGTGGTGTTATCTGAACACAGTGTGTTAGAGGGCCATCATATGGTGTTATCTGAGCACAGTGTGTTAGAGGGCCATCATGTCCTGTTATCTAAACACAGTGTGTTAGAGGGCCATCATGTGGTGTTATCTGAACACAGTATGTTAGAGGGCCATCATGTGGTGTTATCTGAACACAGTGTGTTAGAGGGCCATCATGTGGTGTTATCTGAGCACAGTGTGTTAGAGGGCCATCATGTGGTGTTATCTGACCACAGTGTGTTAGAGGGCCATCATATGGTGTTATCTGAGCACAGTGTGTTAGAGGGCCATCATGTCCTGTTATCTAAACACAGTGTGTTAGAGGGCCATCATGTGGTGTTATCTGAACACAGTGTGTTAGAGGGCCATCATGTGGTGTTATCTGAACACAGTGTGTTAGAGGGCCATCATGTGGTGTTATCTGAGCACAGCGTGTTAGAGGGCCATCATGTCCTGTTATCTGAACACAGTGTGTTAGAGGGCCATCATGTCCTGTTATCTGAACACAGTATGTTAGAGGGCCATCATGTGGTGTTATCTGAACACAGTGTGTTAGAGGGACATAATGTGGTAATATCTGAGCACAGTGTGTTAGAGGGCCATCATGTGGTGTTATCTGAACACAGTATGTTAGAGGGCCATCATGTGGTGTTATCTGAGCACAGTGTGTTTGGGGGCCATCATGTGGTGTTATCTGAACACAGTGTGTTAGAGGGCCATCATGTGGTGTTATCTGAGCACAGTGTGTTAGAGGGCCATCATGTCCTGTTATCTAAACACAATGTGTTAGAGGGCCATCATGTGGTGTTATCTGAACACAGTGTGTTAGAGGGCCATCATGTGGTGTTATCTGAACACAGTGTGTTAGAGGGACATCATGTGGTAATATCTGAACACAGTATGTTAGAGGGCCATCATGTGGTGTTATCTGAGCACAGTATGTTAGAGGGCCATCATGTGGTGTTATCTGAACACAGTGTGTTAGAGGGCCATCATGTGGTGTTATCTGAACACAGTATGTTAGAGGGCCATCATGTGGTGTTATCTGAACACAGTGTGTTAGAGGGCCATCATGTGGTGTTATCTGAGCACAATGTGTTAGGGGGCCATCATGTGGTGTTATCTGAACACAGTGTGTTAGAGGGCCATCATGTGGTGTTATCTGAGCACAGTGTGTTAGGGGGCCATCATGTGGTGTTATCTGAACACAGTGTGTTAGAGGGCCATCATGTGGTGTTACCTGAACACAGTGTGTTAGAGGGCCATCATGTGGTGTTATCTGAACACCGTGTGTTAGAGGGCCATCATGTCCTGTTATCTAAACACAGTGTGTTAGAGGGCCATCATGTGGTGTTATCTGAACACAGTGTGTTAGAGTGCGATCATGTGGTGTTATCTGAACACAGTATGTTAGAGGGCCATCATGTGGTGTTATGTGAGCACAGTGTGTTAGAGGGCCATCATGTCCTGTTATCTGAACACAGTGTGTTAGAGGGCCATCATGTCCTGTTATCTGAACACAGTGTGTTAGAGGGCCATCATGTGGTGTTATCTGAACACAGTGTTTTAGAGGGCCATCATGTGGTGTTATCTGAAAACAGTGTGTTAGAGGGCCATCATGTTGTGTTATCTGAACACAGTATTTTAGAGGGCCATCATGTGGTGTATTCTGAACACAGTGTGTTACAGGGCCATCATGTCCTGTTATCTGAACACAGTATGTTAGAGGGCCATCATGTGGTGTTATCTGAGCACAGTGTGTTAGAGGGCCATCATGTGGTGTTATCTGAACACAGTATGTTAGAGGGCCATCATGTGGTGTTATCTTAACACAGTGTGTTAGAGGGCCATCATGTGGTGTTATCTGAACACAGTATGTTAGAGGGCCATCATGTGGTTTTCTCTGAACACAGTGTGTTAGAGGGCCATCATGTGGTGTTATCTGAACACAGTATGTTAGAGGGCCATCATGTGGTGTTATCTGAACACAGTATGTTAGAGGGCCATCATGTGGTGTTATCTGAGCACAATGTGTTAGGGGGCCATCATGTGGTGTTATCTGAACACAGTGTGTTAGAGGGCCATCATGTGGTGTTATCTGAGCACATTGTGTTAGAGGGCCATCATGTCCTGTTATCTGAACACAGTGTGTTAGAGGGCCATCATGTCCTGTTATCTGAACACAGTATGTTAGAGGGCCATCATGTGGTGTTATCTGAACACAGTGTGTTAGAGGGACATAATGTGGTAATTTCTGAGCACAGTGTGTTAGAGGGCCATCATGTGGTGTTATCTGAACACAGTATGTTAGAGGGCCATCATGTGGTGTTATCTGAACACAGTGTGTTTGGGGGCCATCATGTGGTGTTATCTGAACACAGTGTGTTAGAGGGCCATCATATGGTGTTATCTGAGCACAGTGTGTTAGAGGGCCATCATGTCCTGTTATCTAAACACAGTGTGTTAGAGGGCCATCATGTGGTGTTATCTGAACACAGTATGTTAGAGGGCCATCATGTGGTGTTATCTGAACACAGTGTGTTAGAGGGCCATCATGTGGTGTTATCTGAGCACAGTGTGTTAGAGGGCCATCATGTGGTGTTATCTGACCACAGTGTGTTAGAGGGCCATCATATGGTGTTATCTGAGCACAGTGTGTTAGAGGGCCATCATGTCCTGTTATCTAAACACAGTGTGTTAGAGGGCCATCATGTGGTGTTATCTGAACACAGTGTGTTAGAGGGCCATCATGTGGTGTTATCTGAACACAGTGTGTTAGAGGGCCATCATGTGGTGTTATCTGAGCACAGCGTGTTAGAGGGCCATCATGTCCTGTTATCTGAACACAGTGTGTTAGAGGGCCATCATGTCCTGTTATCTGAACACAGTATGTTAGAGGGCCATCATGTGGTGTTATCTGAACACAGTGTGTTAGAGGGACATAATGTGGTAATATCTGAGCACAGTGTGTTAGAGGGCCATCATGTGGTGTTATCTGAACACAGTATGTTAGAGGGCCATCATGTGGTGTTATCTGAGCACAGTGTGTTTGGGGGCCATCATGTGGTGTTATCTGAACACAGTGTGTTAGAGGGCCATCATGTGGTGTTATCTGAGCACAGTGTGTTAGAGGGCCATCATGTCCTGTTATCTAAACACAATGTGTTAGAGGGCCATCATGTGGTGTTATCTGAACACAGTGTGTTAGAGGGCCATCATGTGGTGTTATCTGAACACAGTGTGTTAGAGGGACATCATGTGGTAATATCTGAACACAGTATGTTAGAGGGCCATCATGTGGTGTTATCTGAGCACAGTATGTTAGAGGGCCATCATGTCCTGTTATCTAAACACAGTGTGTTAGAGGGCCATCATGTGGTGTTATCTGAACACAGTATGTTAGAGGGCCATCATGTGGTGTTATCTGAACACAGTGTGTTAGAGGGCCATCATGTGGTGTTATCTGAGCACAATGTGTTAGGGGGCCATCATGTGGTGTTATCTGAACACAGTGTGTTAGAGGGCCATCCTGTGGTGTTATCTGAACACAGTGTGTTAGAGGGCCATCATGTGGTGTTATCTGAACACAGTGTGTTAGAGGGCCATCATGTTGTGTTATCTGAACACAGTATTTTAGAGGGCCATCATGTGGTGTTATCTGAACACAGTGTGTTAGAGGGCCATCATGTGGTGTTATCTGAACACAGTGTGTTAGAGTGCGATCATGTGGTGTTATCTGAACACAGTATGTTAGAGGGCCATCATGTGGTGTTATGTGAGCACAGTGTGTTAGAGGGCCATCATGTCCTGTTATCTGAACACAGTGTGTTAGAGGGCCATCATGTCCTGTTATCTGAACACAGTGTGTTAGAGGGCCATCATGTGGTGTTATCTGAACACAGTGTTTTAGAGGGCCATCATGTGGTGTTATCTGAAAACAGTGTGTTAGAGGGCCATCATGTTGTGTTATCTGAACACAGTATTTTAGAGGGCCATCATGTGGTGTATTCTGAACACAGTGTGTTACAGGGCCGTCATGTCCTGTTATCTGAACACAGTATGTTAGAGGGCCATCATGTGGTGTTATCTGAGCACAGTGTGTTAGAGGGCCATCATGTGGTGTTATCTGAACACAGTATGTTAGAGGGCCATCATGTGGTGTTATCTTAACACAGTGTGTTAGAGGGCCATCATGTGGTGTTATCTGAACACAGTATGTTAGAGGGCCATCATGTGGTTTTCTCTGAACACAGTGTGTTAGAGGGCCATCATGTGGTGTTATCTGAACACAGTATGTTAGAGGGCCATCATGTGGTGTTATCTGAACACAGTATGTTAGAGGGCCATCATGTGGTGTTATCTGAGCACAATGTGTTAGGGGGCCATCATGTGGTGTTATCTGAACACAGTGTGTTAGAGGGCCATCATGTGGTGTTATCTGAGCACATTGTGTTAGAGGGCCATCATGTCCTGTTATCTGAACACAGTGTGTTAGAGGGCCATCATGTCCTGTTATCTGAACACAGTATGTTAGAGGGCCATCATGTGGTGTTATCTGAACACAGTGTGTTAGAGGGACATAATGTGGTAATTTCTGAGCACAGTGTGTTAGAGGGCCATCATGTGGTGTTATCTGAACACAGTATGTTAGAGGGCCATCATGTGGTGTTATCTGAACACAGTGTGTTTGGGGGCCATCATGTGGTGTTATCTGAACACAGTGTGTTAGAGGGCCATCATATGGTGTTATCTGAGCACAGTGTGTTAGAGGGCCATCATGTCCTGTTATCTAAACACAGTGTGTTAGAGGGCCATCATGTGGTGTTATCTGAACACAGTATGTTAGAGGGCCATCATGTGGTGTTATCTGAACACAGTGTGTTAGAGGGCCATCATGTGGTGTTATCTGAGCACAGTGTGTTAGAGGGCCATCATGTGGTGTTATCTGACCACAGTGTGTTAGAGGGCCATCATGTGGTGTTATCTGAACACAGTGTGTTAGAGGGACATCATGTGGTAATATCTGAACACAGTATGTTAGAGGGCCATCATGTGGTGTTATCTGAACACAGTATGTTAGAGGGCCATCATGTGGTGTTATCTGAACACAGTGTGTTAGAGGGCCATCATGTGGTGTTATCTGAACACAGTATGTTAGAGGGCCATCATGTGGTGTTATCTGAACACAGTGTGTTAGAGGGCCATCATGTGGTGTTATCTGAGCACAATTTGTTAGGGGGCCATCATGTGGAGTTATCTGAACACAGTGTGTTAGAGGGCCATCCTGTGGTGTTATCTGAACACAGTGTGTTAGAGGGCCATCATGTGGTGTTATCTGAACACAGTGTGTTAGAGGGCCATCATGTTGTGTTATCTGAACACAGTATTTTAGAGGGCCATCATTTGGTGTTATCTGAACACAGTGTGTTAGAGGGCCATGTCCTGTTATCTGAACACAGTGTGTTAGAGGGCCATCATGTCCTGTTATCTGAACACAGTGTGTTAGAGGGCCATCATGTCCTGTTATCTGAACACAGTGTGTTAGGGGGCCATCATGTGGTGTTATCTGAACACAGTGTGTTAGAGGGCCATCCTGTGGTGTTATCTGAACACAGTGTGTTAGAGGGCCATCATGTGGTGTTATCTGAACACCGTGTGTTAGAGGGCCATCATGTCCTATTATCTAAACACAGTGTGTTAAAGGGCCATCATGTGGTGTTATCTGAACACAGTGTGTTAGAGTGCGATCATGTGGTGTTATCTGAACACAGTATGTTAGAGGGCCATCATGTGGTGTTATGTGAGCACAGTGTGTTAGAGGGCCATCATGTCCTGTTATCTGAACACAGTGTGTTAGAGGGCCATCATGTCCTGTTATCTGAACACAGTGTGTTAGAGGGCCATCATGTGGTGTTATCTGAACACAGTGTTTTAGAGGGCCATCATGTGGTGTTATCTGAAAACAGTGTGTTAGAGGGCCATCATGTTGTGTTATCTGAACACAGTATTTTAGAGGGCCATCATGTGGTGTTATCTGAACACAGTGTGTTACAGGGCCATCATGTCCTGTTATCTGAACACTGTGTGTTAGAGGGCCATCATGTGGTGTTATCTGAACACAGTATGTTAGAGGGCTATCATGTGGTGTTATCTGAGCACAGTTTGTTAGAGGGCCATTATGTGGTGTTATCTGAACACAGTATGTTAGAGGGCCATCATGTGGTGTTATCTTAACACAGTGTGTTAGAGGGCCATCATGTGGTGTTATCTGA
This sequence comes from Lampris incognitus, assembly GCF_029633865.1. Classification (NCBI taxonomy): domain Eukaryota; kingdom Metazoa; phylum Chordata; class Actinopteri; order Lampriformes; family Lampridae; genus Lampris; species Lampris incognitus. Next base: position 53,469,265 of record NC_079211.1, on the reverse strand, counting down.
ACACAGTATGTTAGAGGGCCATCATGTGGTTTTCTCTGAACACAGTGTGTTAGAGGGCCATCATGTGGTGTTATCTGAACACAGTATGTTAGAGGGCCACCATGTGGTGTTATCTGAACACAGTATGTTAGAGGGCCATCATGTGGTGTTATCTGAGCACAATGTGTTAGGGGGCCATCATGTGGTGTTATCTGAACACAGTGTGTTAGAGGGCCATCATGTGGTGTTATCTGAGCACATTGTGTTAGAGGGCCATCATGTCCTGTTATCTGAACACAGTGTGTTAGAGGGCCATCATGTCCTGTTATCTGAACACAGTATGTTAGAGGGCCATCATGTGGTGTTATCTGAACACAGTGTGTTAGAGGGACATAATGTGGTAATATCTGAGCACAGTGTGTTAGAGGGCCATCATGTGGTGTTATCTGAACACAGTATGTTAGAGGGCCATCATGTGGTGTTATCTGAACACAGTCTGTTTGGGGGCCATCATGTGGTGTTATCTGAACACAGTGTGTTAGAGGGCCATCATATGGTGTTATCTGAGCACAGTGTGTTAGAGGGCCATCATGTCCTGTTATCTAAACACAGTGTGTTAGAGGGCCATCATGTGGTGTTATCTGAACACAGTATGTTAGAGGGCCATCATGTGGTGTTATCTGAACACAGTATGTTAGAGGGCCATCATGTGGTGTTATCTGAACACAGTGTGTTTGGGGGCCATCATGTGGTGTTATCTGAACACAGTGTGTTAGAGGGCCATCATGTGGTGTTATCTGAACACCGTGTGTTAGAGGGCCATCATGTCCTGTTATCTAAACACAGTGTGTTAGAGGGCCATCATGTGGTGTTATCTGAACACAGTGTGTTAGAGGGCCATCATGTGGTGTTATCTGAACACAGTGTGTTAGAGGGACATCATGTGGTAATATCTGAACACAGTATGTTAGAGGGCCATCATGTGGTGTTATCTGAACACAGTATGTTAGAGGGCCATCATGTGGTGTTATCTGAACACAGTGTGTTAGAGGGCCATCATGTGGTGTTATCTGAACACAGTCTGTTAGAGGGCCATCATGTGGTGTTATCTGAACACAGTGTGTTAGAGGGCCATCATGTGGTGTTATCTGAGCACAATGTGTTAGGGGGCCATCATGTGGTGTTATCTGAACACAGTGTGTTAGAGGGCCATTCTGTGGTGTTATCTGAACACAGTGTGTTAGAGGGCCATCATGTGGTGTTATCTGAACACAGTGTGTTAGAGGGCCATCATGTCCTGTTATCTAAACACAGTGTGTTAGAGGGCCATCATGTGGTGTTATCTGAACACAGTGTGTTAGAGGGCCATCATGTGGTGTTATCTGAACACAGTGTGTTAGAGGGACATCATGTGGTAATATCTGAACACAGTATGTTAGAGGGCCATCATGTGGTGTTATCTGAACACAGTATGTTAGAGGGCCATCATGTGGTGTTATCTGAACACAGTGTGTTAGAGGGCCATCATGTGGTGTTATCTGAACACAGTCTGTTAGAGGGCCATCATGTGGTGTTATCTGAACACAGTGTGTTAGAGGGCCATCATGTGGTGTTATCTGAGCACAATGTGTTAGGGGGCCACCATGTGGTGTTATCTGAACACAGTGTGTTAGAGGGCCATTCTGTGGTGTTATCTGAACACAGTGTGTTAGAGGGCCATCATGTGGTGTTATCTGAACACAGTGTGTTAGAGGGCCATCATGTCCTGTTATCTGAACACAGTGTGTTAGAGGGCCATCATGTGGTGTTATCTGAACACAGTGTGTTAGAGGGCCATCATGTGGTGTTATCTGAACACAGTGTGTTAGAGGGCCATCATGTCCTGTTATCTGAACACAGTGTGTTAGAGGGCCATCATGTGGTGTTATCTGAGCACAGTGTGTTAGAGGGCCATCATGTGGTGTTATCTGACCACAGTGTGTTAGAGGGCCATCATGTGGTGTTATCTGAACACAGTGTGTTAGAGGGACATCATGTGGTAATATCTGAACACAGTATGTTAGAGGGCCATCATGTGGTGTTATCTGAACACAGTATGTTAGAGGGCCATCATGTGGTGTTATCTGAACACAGTGTGTTAGAGGGCCATCATGTGGTGTTATCTGAACACAGTATGTTAGAGGGCCATCATGTGGTGTTATCTGAACACAGTGTGTTAGAGGGCCATCATGTGGTGTTATCTGAGCACAATTTGTTAGGGGGCCATCATGTGGAGTTATCTGAACACAGTGTGTTAGAGGGCCATCCTGTGGTGTTATCTGAACACAGTGTGTTAGAGGGCCATCATGTGGTGTTATCTGAACACAGTGTGTTAGAGGGCCATCATGTTGTGTTATCTGAACACAGTATTTTAGAGGGCCATCATTTGGTGTTATCTGAACACAGTGTGTTAGAGGGCCATGTCCTGTTATCTGAACACAGTGTGTTAGAGGGCCATCATGTCCTGTTATCTGAACACAGTGTGTTAGAGGGCCATCATGTCCTGTTATCTGAACACAGTGTGTTAGGGGGCCATCATGTGGTGTTATCTGAACACAGTGTGTTAGAGGGCCATCCTGTGGTGTTATCTGAACACAGTGTGTTAGAGGGCCATCATGTGGTGTTATCTGAACACCGTGTGTTAGAGGGCCATCATGTCCTATTATCTAAACACAGTGTGTTAAAGGGCCATCATGTGGTGTTATCTGAACACAGTGTGTTAGAGTGCGATCATGTGGTGTTATCTGAACACAGTATGTTAGAGGGCCATCATGTGGTGTTATGTGAGCACAGTGTGTTAGAGGGCCATCATGTCCTGTTATCTGAACACAGTGTGTTAGAGGGCCATCATGTCCTGTTATCTGAACACAGTGTGTTAGAGGGCCATCATGTGGTGTTATCTGAACACAGTGTTTTAGAGGGCCATCATGTGGTGTTATCTGAAAACAGTGTGTTAGAGGGCCATCATGTTGTGTTATCTGAACACAGTATTTTAGAGGGCCATCATGTGGTGTTATCTGAACACAGTGTGTTACAGGGCCATCATGTCCTGTTATCTGAACACTGTGTGTTAGAGGGCCATCATGTGGTGTTATCTGAACACAGTATGTTAGAGGGCTATCATGTGGTGTTATCTGAGCACAGTTTGTTAGAGGGCCATTATGTGGTGTTATCTGAACACAGTATGTTAGAGGGCCATCATGTGGTGTTATCTTAACACAGTGTGTTAGAGGGCCATCATGTGGTGTTATCTGAACACAGTATGTTAGAGGGCCATCATGTGGTTTTCTCTGAACACAGTGTGTTAGAGGGCCATCATGTGGTGTTATCTGAACACAGTATGTTAGAGGGCCACCATGTGGTGTTATCTGAACACAGTATGTTAGAGGGCCATCATGTGGTGTTATCTGAGCACAATGTGTTAGGGGGCCATCATGTGGTGTTATCTGAACACAGTGTGTTAGAGGGCCATCATGTGGTGTTATCTGAGCACATTGTGTTAGAGGGCCATCATGTCCTGTTATCTGAACACAGTGTGTTAGAGGGCCATCATGTCCTGTTATCTGAACACAGTATGTTAGAGGGCCATCATGTGGTGTTATCTGAACACAGTGTGTTAGAGGGACATAATGTGGTAATATCTGAGCACAGTGTGTTAGAGGGCCATCATGTGGTGTTATCTGAACACAGTATGTTAGAGGGCCATCATGTGGTGTTATCTGAACACAGTCTGTTTGGGGGCCATCATGTGGTGTTATCTGAACACAGTGTGTTAGAGGGCCATCATATGGTGTTATCTGAGCACAGTGTGTTAGAGGGCCATCATGTCCTGTTATCTAAACACAGTGTGTTAGAGGGCCATCATGTGGTGTTATCTGAACACAGTATGTTAGAGGGCCATCATGTGGTGTTATCTGAACACAGTATGTTAGAGGGCCATCATGTGGTGTTATCTGAACACAGTGTGTTTGGGGGCCATCATGTGGTGTTATCTGAACACAGTGTGTTAGAGGGCCATCATGTGGTGTTATCTGAACACCGTGTGTTAGAGGGCCATCATGTCCTGTTATCTAAACACAGTGTGTTAGAGGGCCATCATGTGGTGTTATCTGAACACAGTGTGTTAGAGGGCCATCATGTGGTGTTATCTGAACACAGTGTGTTAGAGGGACATCATGTGGTAATATCTGAACACAGTATGTTAGAGGGCCATCATGTGGTGTTATCTGAACACAGTATGTTAGAGGGCCATCATGTGGTGTTATCTGAACACAGTGTGTTAGAGGGCCATCATGTGGTGTTATCTGAACACAGTCTGTTAGAGGGCCATCATGTGGTGTTATCTGAACACAGTGTGTTAGAGGGCCATCATGTGGTGTTATCTGAGCACAATGTGTTAGGGGGCCATCATGTGGTGTTATCTGAACACAGTGTGTTAGAGGGCCATTCTGTGGTGTTATCTGAACACAGTGTGTTAGAGGGCCATCATGTGGTGTTATCTGAACACAGTGTGTTAGAGGGCCATCATGTCCTGTTATCTAAACACAGTGTGTTAGAGGGCCATCATGTGGTGTTATCTGAACACAGTGTGTTAGAGGGCCATCATGTGGTGTTATCTGAACACAGTGTGTTAGAGGGACATCATGTGGTAATATCTGAACACAGTATGTTAGAGGGCCATCATGTGGTGTTATCTGAACACAGTATGTTAGAGGGCCATCATGTGGTGTTATCTGAACACAGTGTGTTAGAGGGCCATCATGTGGTGTTATCTGAACACAGTCTGTTAGAGGGCCATCATGTGGTGTTATCTGAACACAGTGTGTTAGAGGGCCATCATGTGGTGTTATCTGAGCACAATGTGTTAGGGGGCCACCATGTGGTGTTATCTGAACACAGTGTGTTAGAGGGCCATTCTGTGGTGTTATCTGAACACAGTGTGTTAGAGGGCCATCATGTGGTGTTATCTGAACACAGTGTGTTAGAGGGCCATCATGTCCTGTTATCTGAACACAGTGTGTTAGAGGGCCATCATGTGGTGTTATCTGAACACAGTGTGTTAGAGGGCCATCATGTGGTGTTATCTGAACACAGTGTGTTAGAGGGCCATCATGTCCTGTTATCTGAACACAGTGTGTTAGAGGGCCATCATGTCCTGTTATCTGAACACAGTGTGTTAGGGGGCCGTCATGTGGTGTTATCTGAACACGGTGTGTTAGAGGGCCATCCTGCGGTGTTTTCTGAACACAGTGTGTTAGAGGGCCATCATGTGGTGTTATCTGAACACAGTGTGTTAGAGGGCCATCATGTTGTGTTATCTGAACACAGTATTTTAGAGGGCCATCATGTGGTGTTATCTGAACACAGTGTGTTAGAGGGCCATGTCCTGTTATCTGAACACAGTATGTTAGAGGGCCATCATGTGGTGTTATCTGAACACAGTATGTTAGAGGGCCATCATGTGGTGTTATCTGAGCACAATGTGTTAGGGGGCCATCATGTGGTGTTATCTGAACACAGTGTGTTAGAGGGCCATCATGTGGTGTTATCTGAGCACATTGTGTTAGAGGGCCATCATGTCCTGTTATCTGAACACAGTGTGTTAGAGGGCCATCATGTCCTGTTATCTGAACACAGTATGTTAGAGGGCCATCATGTGGTGTTATCTGAACACAGTGTGTTAGAGGGACATAATGTGGTAATATCTGAGCACAGTGTGTTAGAGGGCCATCATGTGGTGTTATCTGAACACAGTATGTTAGAGGGCCATCATGTGGTGTTATCTGAACACAGTGTGTTAGAGGGCCATCATATGGTGTTATCTGAGCACAGTGTGTTAGAGGGCCATCATGTCCTGTTATCTAAACACAGTGTGTTAGAGGGCCATCATGTGGTGTTATCTGAACACAGTATGTTAGAGGGCCATCATGTGGTGTTATCTGAACACAGTATGTTAGAGGGCCATCATGTGGTGTTATCTGAACACAGTGTGTTAGAGGGCCATCATGTGGTGTTATCTGAGCACAATGTGTTAGGGGGCCATCATGTGGTGTTATCTGAACACAGTGTGTTAGAGGGCCATCCTGTGGTGTTATCTGAACACAGTGTGTTAGAGGGCCATCATGTGGTGTTATCTGAACACATTGTGTTAGAGGGCCATCATGTTGTGTTATCTGAACACAGTATTTTAGAGGGCCATCATGTGGTGTTATCTGAACACAGTGTGTTAGAGGGCCATGTCCTGTTATCTGAACACAGTGTGTTAGAGGGCCATCATGTCCTGTTATCTGAACACAGTGTGTTAGAGGGCCATCATGTGGTGTTATCTGAACACAGTGTTTTAGAGGGCCATCATGTGGTGTTATCTGAACACAGTGTGTTAGAGGGCCATCATGTTGTGTTATCTGAACACAGTATTTTAGAGGGCCATCATGTGGTGTTATCTGAACACAGTGTGTTACAGGGCCATCATGTCCTGTTATCTGAACACTGTGTGTTAGAGGGCCATCATGTGGTGTTATCTGAACACAGTATGTTAGAGGGCCATCATGTGGTGTTATCTGAGCACAGTGTGTTAGAGGGCCATCATGTGGTGTTATCTGAACACAGTATGTTAGAGGGCCATCATGTGGTGTTATCTTAACACAGTGTGTTAGAGGGCCATCATGTGGTGTTATCTGAACACAGTGTGTTAGAGGGCCATCATGTGGTTTTCTCTGAACACAGTGTGTTAGAGGGCCATCATGTGGTGTTATCTGAACACACTATGTTAGAGGGCCATCATGTGGTGTTATCTGAACACAGTATGTTAGTGGGCCATCATGTGGTGTTATCTGAGCACAATGTGTTAGGGGGCCATCATGTGGTGTTATCTGAACACAGTGTGTTAGAGGGCCATCATGTGGTGTTATCTGAGCACATTGTGTTAGAGGGCCATCATGTCCTGTTATCTGAACACAGTGTGTTAGAGGGCCATCATGTCCTGTTATCTGAACACAGTATGTTAGAGGGCCATCATGTGGTGTTATCTGAACACAGTGTGTTAGAGGGACATAATGTGGTAATATCTGAGCACAGTGTGTTAGAGGGACATCATGTGGTAATATCTGAACACAGTATGTTAGAGGGCCATCATGTGGTGTTATCTGAACACAGTATGTTAGAGGGCCATCATGTGGTGTTATCTGAACACAGTGTGTTAGAGGGCCATCATGTGGTGTTATCTGAACACAGTCTGTTAGAGGGCCATCATGTGGTGTTATCTGAACACAGTGTGTTAGAGGGCCATCATGTGGTGTTATCTGAGCACAATGTGTTAGGGGGCCATCATGTGGTGTTATCTGAACACAGTGTGTTAGAGGGCCATTCTGTGGTGTTATCTGAACACAGTGTGTTAGAGGGCCATCATGTGGTGTTATCTGAACACAGTGTGTTAGAGGGCCATCATGTCCTGTTATCTAAACACAGTGTGTTAGAGGGCCATCATGTGGTGTTATCTGAACACAGTGTGTTAGAGGGCCATCATGTGGTGTTATCTGAACACAGTGTGTTAGAGGGACATCATGTGGTAATATCTGAACACAGTATGTTAGAGGGCCATCATGTGGTGTTATCTGAACACAGTATGTTAGAGGGCCATCATGTGGTGTTATCTGAACACAGTGTGTTAGAGGGCCATCATGTGGTGTTATCTGAACACAGTCTGTTAGAGGGCCATCATGTGGTGTTATCTGAACACAGTGTGTTAGAGGGCCATCATGTGGTGTTATCTGAGCACAATGTGTTAGGGGGCCACCATGTGGTGTTATCTGAACACAGTGTGTTAGAGGGCCATTCTGTGGTGTTATCTGAACACAGTGTGTTAGAGGGCCATCATGTGGTGTTATCTGAACACAGTGTGTTAGAGGGCCATCATGTCCTGTTATCTGAACACAGTGTGTTAGAGGGCCATCATGTGGTGTTATCTGAACACAGTGTGTTAGAGGGCCATCATGTGGTGTTATCTGAACACAGTGTGTTAGAGGGCCATCATGTCCTGTTATCTGAACACAGTGTGTTAGAGGGCCATCATGTCCTGTTATCTGAACACAGTGTGTTAGGGGGCCGTCATGTGGTGTTATCTGAACACGGTGTGTTAGAGGGCCATCCTGCGGTGTTTTCTGAACACAGTGTGTTAGAGGGCCATCATGTGGTGTTATCTGAACACAGTGTGTTAGAGGGCCATCATGTTGTGTTATCTGAACACAGTATTTTAGAGGGCCATCATGTGGTGTTATCTGAACACAGTGTGTTAGAGGGCCATGTCCTGTTATCTGAACACAGTATGTTAGAGGGCCATCATGTGGTGTTATCTGAACACAGTATGTTAGAGGGCCATCATGTGGTGTTATCTGAGCACAATGTGTTAGGGGGCCATCATGTGGTGTTATCTGAACACAGTGTGTTAGAGGGCCATCATGTGGTGTTATCTGAGCACATTGTGTTAGAGGGCCATCATGTCCTGTTATCTGAACACAGTGTGTTAGAGGGCCATCATGTCCTGTTATCTGAACACAGTATGTTAGAGGGCCATCATGTGGTGTTATCTGAACACAGTGTGTTAGAGGGACATAATGTGGTAATATCTGAGCACAGTGTGTTAGAGGGCCATCATGTGGTGTTATCTGAACACAGTATGTTAGAGGGCCATCATGTGGTGTTATCTGAACACAGTGTGTTAGAGGGCCATCATATGGTGTTATCTGAGCACAGTGTGTTAGAGGGCCATCATGTCCTGTTATCTAAACACAGTGTGTTAGAGGGCCATCATGTGGTGTTATCTGAACACAGTATGTTAGAGGGCCATCATGTGGTGTTATCTGAACACAGTATGTTAGAGGGCCATCATGTGGTGTTATCTGAACACAGTGTGTTAGAGGGCCATCATGTGGTGTTATCTGAGCACAATGTGTTAGGGGGCCATCATGTGGTGTTATCTGAACACAGTGTGTTAGAGGGCCATCCTGTGGTGTTATCTGAACACAGTGTGTTAGAGGGCCATCATGTGGTGTTATCTGAACACATTGTGTTAGAGGGCCATCATGTTGTGTTATCTGAACACAGTATTTTAGAGGGCCATCATGTGGTGTTATCTGAACACAGTGTGTTAGAGGGCCATGTCCTGTTATCTGAACACAGTGTGTTAGAGGGCCATCATGTCCTGTTATCTGAACACAGTGTGTTAGAGGGCCATCATGTGGTGTTATCTGAACACAGTGTTTTAGAGGGCCATCATGTGGTGTTATCTGAACACAGTGTGTTAGAGGGCCATCATGTTGTGTTATCTGAACACAGTATTTTAGAGGGCCATCATGTGGTGTTATCTGAACACAGTGTGTTACAGGGCCATCATGTCCTGTTATCTGAACACTGTGTGTTAGAGGGCCATCATGTGGTGTTATCTGAACACAGTATGTTAGAGGGCCATCATGTGGTGTTATCTGAGCACAGTGTGTTAGAGGGCCATCATGTGGTGTTATCTGAACACAGTATGTTAGAGGGCCATCATGTGGTGTTATCTTAACACAGTGTGTTAGAGGGCCATCATGTGGTGTTATCTGAACACAGTGTGTTAGAGGGCCATCATGTGGTTTTCTCTGAACACAGTGTGTTAGAGGGCCATCATGTGGTGTTATCTGAACACACTATGTTAGAGGGCCATCATGTGGTGTTATCTGAACACAGTATGTTAGTGGGCCATCATGTGGTGTTATCTGAGCACAATGTGTTAGGGGGCCATCATGTGGTGTTATCTGAACACAGTGTGTTAGAGGGCCATCATGTGGTGTTATCTGAGCACATTGTGTTAGAGGGCCATCATGTCCTGTTATCTGAACACAGTGTGTTAGAGGGCCATCATGTCCTGTTATCTGAACACAGTATGTTAGAGGGCCATCATGTGGTGTTATCTGAACACAGTGTGTTAGAGGGACATAATGTGGTAATATCTGAGCACAGTGTGTTAGAGGGCCATCATGTGGTGTTATCTGAACACAGTATGTTAGAGGGCCATCATGTGGTGTTATCTGAACACAGTGTGTTTGGGGGCCATCATGTGGTGTTATCTGAACACAGTGTGTTAGAGGGCCTTCATATGGTGTTATCTGAGCACAGTGTGTTAGAGGGCCATCATGTCCTGTTATCTACACACAGTGTGTTAGAGGGCCATCATGTGGTGTTATCTGAACACAGTATGTTAGAGGGCCATCATGTGGATTTGCTCGTCCCTCCACACTAGACCAGGTAATGGCCCTTTGCCTCTAGAACCATGTTAATTAAGCATGCTGGCCTTAGAGATGTAAACACACACACACACACACACACAGGTGAGGTTTAGACTTATATTACTACGGTGAAGACTTGCACATTTGTGGCAGAAAAACATGGTTATGAATGCAACAGGCATTAAGCCTGCTGTCTGTACTCTGCGTGTTTGCGCGCATGTGTGTGTGTGTGTGTGTGTGCGCGCGTGCTGTGTACACTCATGGGTTCAAGAGAGCCAGATGCAGGATGTGGGTAATATGTCAGAAGGATGATGGGTATTTCCATAGCTCACTTCCTATTCTGCCAGGCGTGTTTTCCTGTCTGTAACCAGGGCATGTGGCCGGGGACATGAGGTGTCAAAAGGTTACCATCTGCATGGTGGGAAATAGTTCGAGAAACACACAATGTTACAGTGAAATATTGCCGGCGGTATTCTTTTGCAACAGTTTTACTGTTCATGTAACCAGATTACCTTTTGTAACCAGACTACCTGTTGTTGTAACCAGACTGTCTGTTGTGACATTACATTACAGTCATTTAGCCGACGCTTTTATCCAAAGTGACTTACAATAAGTGCATCATTTAACCTAGGAGATCAGGAGAACTGCTAGTCATCAGAGGTCATAAATGCATCTTCTCTCTAAACAAGCATCTAAGAGCAAAACCAGTGCTAAAGTAAATGTGTGAAAGAGATTTTTTTTTAAATGAGTGAATACCATAAGTGCGAAGAGTTGTAACCAGACTATCCATTGTTGTAAGCAGACTATCCGTTGTTGTAAGCAGACTGTCTGTTGTTGTAACCAGACTATCCGTTGTTGTAAGCAGACTATCCATCGTTGTAACCAGACTGTCTGTTGTTGTAACCAAGCTGCATATGCCCATACAGTTTCAAGAGCGTAGATAAAGACATTACAGAATATCCTTGACATTCAGTTATTATTATTATTATTATTATTATAATAACCCTATTATTAAAATAAGATAAAGATTAAAAAGAAAAAAGGTGAAAATATTAATACTATTAATTAATTATGATTAATTGATTATAGTTAATTATTGTTATTAATTACATATTATTCCATAGGGTTAGTGGTTGTGTCAGGAATGGTATCCGACATAACATTTTGCCAAATCTAGACCGCCATCGGTGCTGTGCCCTCACAGGATACTGATGAAACCCATCAAATCGTCTGTGGCGCCCCCTGGGAAACAGGGAACAAGCCGAAAGAGGAAGAGGGGGAAGAGGAAGGTCCTTGACATTTAGTATATTTGATAGTCAGATAATACACAATTGAAAGGTTTGGAAAATGTGCATGTGGTCTTGGTCCCTATCCGATCCTGGTTTTGTAGTCATATGCACAAGACTTTTACAAGTTTACTGATCGCAAGGAAGCCATGGAGACTTGCACAAACATTAATTCAACAAACACAAAGTTAGTTGTTTCTGCACCCCCCTGCTCCCTTCCACTCACCACAGAAGCTGCTTGTGGTGGTGGTTTCATAACCGCTTATGATCATGTCGCGAGCCTGCTGCAGCTCCACATTGAAGAAGCAAAACAACAGCAACAGTCAAACCAACATGTTATTGAAAGACATGCTGCAGGGATGTCCAGCAGAGCACCTCCTGCACACACCTGCACAAACCCGGCCCATTCAGGCGGGTCTGGTTCGATATTTCCTCATGCTTTGTGTAAACGGTGTCTTCCAGGTTCCAGAACGTACTACCTCCAAGTTCTACTGCAGAGAGCTGGTGATGGGAAATAAGAGGCCTGCTTCAAGGTATAATGCATCCAACACATTGCATGTGCTCCTGTCTGTAACACACATACACAAATACGTACATGCGTCAACACAGAAAGTAAACACGTGTGTGTTGGAGACGCGTGGTCCACATGTGCAGATTCTGTCTGTTAATCGTTCTGAGGTGTAAAGTGTGTCAGTGTGAACTGTCCATTAATTTTACACCACATCTCTGAGAGTGTATGATCTGTTGTTTTTTTTTGTATGACCATTTTTAAGTCAAGCCAATTTATTTGTATAGCCCAATAATCACAAATTACAAGTTTGCCTCAAGGGGCTTTACAGCAACACAACATCCTGTCCTTAGACCCTTGCATCGGATAAGGAACAACTCCCTAAAAAAACCTTAAACAGGGAGAGAAATTTTTTTTTAAATAAATAATAATAATGACAGTAATCATCACATTTATATAGTGCTTTTCTAGACACCCAAAGTGCTTCACATGATTATATATTTAATAATATATATTTAAAGATTTTTTTACATTTATTAACATGGATAATATTAATAATAATTATTATTAATAACATGAATCATTTTTATTTATAATTGATATATTTAATTAATTTAATATTATTTATTAACATGAATAATAATATTATTAGTATTAACATTAACCATTTTTATTTATATTTAATTAATTTAATATATCTATTAATTATCATGAATAACATTAATATTGATATTAATTATGAATAATAGTAATAATTTTATAATTAATTTAACATTATATATAGTAATAAATGTAATATATATTATTTAATATATTTTAAATAAATATTGCTCTTAAGATTAATTTTGCAGAAAGATATGAGTGTTGTACTCATCATATGAGAGAGACAGAGTGAAGGGCTGTGGGAAAGTAAAAATTAACATTGCTTTCAAAACTGAAAGGAATTAGTGAAGGCTCAAGAAAACAGTAATTTAATAAATCACATTTTAATGCTTTAGTATTACAGTGTAAGCAAAACAGCTGCCGTTGCTCTGACATGGAGAAGTTCACGTGCAGCTGGAATGCCAGGGACACAATTTCACCACCAGCTATTAAACACTTCCCTTTTTCCAGTGACTCAGACAGACTGTGTTGGGTTTCTGAGTAAGGTATTTATTAAATTTGAGAATGCCTAAAAAGCAATTTTGGTTGCAAAACATCAGTTTGGCTGCCAGCTTTAAACAGCATTTGTGTTGGCTTTGCTAAGCAGCAAAAGTAAATAAATATAAATATATAATGCACCTATCTATGGGAAGTGGTGTGTAGTATATGCACAGGGTACAGTTATAATCTGTAAATTCTACATTAAGTGTCATCTTATCACGTGATCTGTCTTACATGCTAGTCGTTCCTGCTCAAAGTGCTGAATAGCTTCACCCTACTCCTCCGTCTGTGTCACTTTTTTTCTTCTTTTCTCTCATGGTCCACCCTTCCCTTGGGCTCCCTCTGTCTCTGTGTCTCTGCCGCCATCTAGTGGCAGCTCTGTACCTGCAGCAGATAAAGGAGGAAGTTCGGCACGTCACGGGAGCTCTCCCACCACCCACAACCATCCAGGTGGGTCCCCTTCATCCCACCCCTGATCTCCTCCAGCAGTCAGCACATCTCTCAGTGTAGACTGTTCAAACACGTCACCTGACTTTAGAGCTAGAAATTATAAAAGAAAGAAGATTAATAAAAGTATTAAGCATTCGTTTAAAGCTTTCATTAACTATGACGCTAGCGTTGGATTTGTACCCAAAATGAGTCATTGTTGTTGCTGGGTCACCCCACATGACAACAACACCAGTGTGTTAAAACAGGCCCCGGCATGACAGATGATGTGGATTCAGTTGTGGTCCCCAAACTGAGCAAGAGACCAGGCCACAATGACATCTATCACACTGTAATGTAAGCCCTGCTGGATGAAGTCACTGCTCACTGTCACAGCCTGGCCTTTTACTGAGGGTCTGCTGTGTGTGTGTGTGTGTGTGTGTGTGTGTCTCTCTCTCTCTCTCTCTCTCTCTCTCTCTCTCTCTCTCTCTCTCTCTCTCTCTCTCTCTCTCTCTCTCTCTCTCTCTCTCTGTCTCTCTCTCTGTCTCTCTCTCTGTCTCTCCCTCTCCCTGCTCTGTGTGGCAGTGAGGAAGCTGTTCTTGTAACATGGGTAGACGGGGGGTGGGGGTGGTGGGGGTGGCACAGGGCGAGATGAGGGAATATGTTCAGCATTTCAGGGTTGCCCTGTGTGTGTGTATTTGCTAGCAAGCAGCTTTCACTTCCTCCCACTCAGCTGAGTTGCTGGCCTCTGCTGTCCATCTGTCCGTCAGTCCCACATCATGCCAGGCTGTAAAACACAACTTTAATGCAGCTGATGACTGGAAGCTTCATCTCTCCTGTGTCTTCACCCAGGAAAACAATTGCTGATTTTGACCCTAACATTCCCATCCTCCCTTTTGGTTTTCTCTCACGTCACTGGAGTACTCACATCACTGCAGTACTCACATCCATGTGTTATCTGACGTCACGGCAGTACTCACATCCATGTGATATCTGACGTCACTGCAGTACTCACAACCATGTGTTATCTCAAGTCACTGCAGTACTCACATCCATGTGTTATCTCAAGTCACTGCAGTACTCACATCCATGTGTTATCTGACGTCACTGCAGTACTCACATCCATGTGTTATCTGACGTCACTGCAGTACTCACATCCATGTGTTATCTGACGTCACTGCAGTACTCACATCCATGTGTTATCGATGGTGATCTGAGCCCAGCGGTCAGTGTCTGGTTTGATAACTATGCTCTGTGTGTGTGTATGTGGGTGTGCATGTGTGTGTGTGTGTGTGTGTCTATCTGTGCATGTGTGTATGTGTGTGTGTGTATGGCTGTGTGTTGTAGGTTATTATCACCTTGACAGTCCCTTACTACATCACCGCCTGCAACAGCACAGGAAGATGCAACACGGCTCCCCTGGTGGATCTCGACAGGTCTGATTTCCAACCTGACACGGAACTTTTTACAGCCACGGCCAAAATCCAGTTTGCTGCCATAATGCATTATGCCTCAAACACACTTCTGTGATATGTTTGTCACACCTGTCATGTGGTACAGCGTTGGCATTTACACGTACGAGGGATGTGATGTGATAATGCATGTACCTGTTCTGACACCATGTCTCCCACGACTGTGGACACTGCCGTGGAAATTTAAAACTAAACAGTAATCTTATCCAGAAAGGGTCTATTGTAAAAAATGAAAAGGTAGGAGCGTCCAGGTGGCATAACGGTCTATTCCGTTGCCTACGAACATGGGGATCACCAGTTCAAATCCCCTGTTGCCTCCAGCTCGGTCGTGTGTCCCTACAGACACAATTGGCCGTGTCTGCGGGTGGGAAGCCAGATGTGGTTGTGTGTCCTGGTTGCTGCACTAGCGCCTCTTCTGGTCAGTCAGAGCGCCTGTTCGGGGGGGAGGGGGAACTGGGAGGAGGAAAGTGTGATCCTCCCATTCGCTACGTCCCCCTGGTGAAACTCCTCACTGTCAGGTGAAAAGAAGTGGCTGGTGACTCCTCATGTATGGGAGGATGCATGTGGTAGTCTGCAGCCCTCCCCGGATCAGCAGAGGGGGTGGAGCAGCGACCGAGACGGCTCGGAAGAGTGGGGTAATTGGCCAGGTACAATTTGGAGAAAAGGGGGGGGGGAGAAAAGGTAAATGAAAAGTTCTTTACAATTTAGAAATAACTCAACTACACTCCTCAAAAAAATAGAGGGAACACATAAGCAATGACATGTAGCTTCAAGTCAATCACACTTTTGAGATATCAACCTGTCCAGTTAGGAAGCAACACTGATTTGTGAATCAATTTCACCTGTTGGTAAATTGTCTAATTTCCACCAGGTTTAAATTAGACAATTTTCAAGACAACCCCTATAAAAGGAATGGATTTGCAGGTGGTGGCCACAGACCATTTGCCTGTCCTCATCTTTTCTGGCCGATCTTTGGTTAGTTTTTCATTTTGCTAGTGCCCTCACCACTAGAGGTGGCATGAGGCGGTATCTGCAACCTACAGAAGTTGCTCAGGTAGTGCAGCTCATCCAGGATGGCACATCAATGCGTGCTGTGGCAAGAAGATTTGATGTGTCTCCCAGCACAGTGTCCAGAGCATGGAGGAGACAGGCCAGTACACCAGGAGACGTGGAGGGGGCCGCAGGAGGACAACAACCCTGCAGCAGGACCGCTATCTGGTCCTTTGTGCAAGGAGGAACAGGAGGAGCACTGCCGGAGCCCTACAAAACGACCTTCAACAGGCCACTAATGTGCAGGTTTCTGCTCAAACAGTGAGAAACAGAGTGCATGAGGATGGTATGAGGGCCGACGTCCACAATTGGGGCCTGTGCTCACAGCCCAACACCGTGCAGCCCGATTGACCTTTGCCAGAGAACATCTTGGTTGGCAGATTCGCCATTGGCGCCCTGTGCGCTTCACAGATGAGAGCAGGTTCACACTGAACACATGTGACAGACGTGAGAGAGTCTGGAGACGCTGTGGAGAACATTCTGCTGCCTGCAACATCCTCCAGCATGACCGGTTTGGCGGTGGGTCAGTGATGGTCTGGGGAGGCATATCCTTGGAGGGCCGCACAGACCTCTACGTGCTAGTCAGAGGTACCATGACTGCCATTAGGTACCGGGATGAGATCCTCAGACCCATTGTCAGACCATATGCTGGTGCAGTGGGCCCTGGGTTCCTGCTCATGCATGACAATGCTCGTCCTCATGTGGCCAGAGTGTGTCAGCAGTTCCTGTATGTCGAGGGCATTGATGCTATGGACTGGCCTGCACGTTCCCCAGACCTGAATCCAATCGAGCACCTCTGGGACATCATGTCTCGTACCATCCGCCAACGCGATGTCGCACCACAGACTGTCCAGGAGTTGACCGATGCCCTGATCCAGGTCTGGGAGGAGATCCCTCAGGAGACCATCCGTCGTCTCATCAGGAGCATGCCCAGACGTTGTAGGGAGTGCATACAGGCACGTGGAGGCCACACACACTACTGAGCCTCATTTTGAATCGTCTTGAAGAATTTCCACAGAAGTTGGATCAGCCTATGTTCTCATTTTCCACTTTGATTTTGAGTATGATTCTGAATCCAGACCTTAATGGGCTAATGATTTTGATTTCCATTGATCATTCTTAGGTTATTTTGCTCTAAACACATTCCTCTGTCTAATAAATAAAGATTTTCAGCTGAAATATTTCATTCATCGAGGTCTATATTGTGTTTTTAGGTGTTCCCTTTATTTTTTTGAGCAGTATATTTATCTGTGGGCTGTTTTAAAAATTAAAAATTACTTTTGAATATTTCCTGTTCATCATTTCATTGTCTTAGTTTCAGTCTCTCTCACTGTCTCTCGCTTGCACTCTCTCTGTCTGTCTCTTTCTCTCTCTGTCTCTTTTTCTCTCTCTCTTTCTCTCTCTGTCTGTCTTTCTCTGTCTCTCTCTCGCTCTGTCTCCCCCCCCCCATCTCTCAGTCTGTCTGTTTGTCTGTGTCTCTCTGTCTGTCTAACTGTGTCTGTCTGTCTGTCTGTCTCTCTCTCTGCACGTGTTGCTCATTACCGCTGTCTTGCACTCCTCACACCAGGGTACTTTCTCTTCCTCTGCTCTCCACCACAGGGCCAGGGTGTGAGGCCTGTGCTGGGTCGACACCACAAGGCCACAGACTACTCTTCCTCCAGCGACGAGCTTGGTAGCAGCGATGATGAAGAGAGGAACAGGTGAGACATCATCACAGTTGTTAAGGGCCCAGTTGTCGGCGGGCACCAGGACATCGGTCAGATTGGGGGTAGTCGTCCTTGTTTCACACAAAAGAAGGTGTTGTTGTCGACCGATGTTCATTTAATGAGATTCTATCGAGGGTTGTGAGTTTTGTTTTATTTTTTACTTCCGTCACCGCTGTTCATTCAGCTTTAGCAGTCACATAACCCAGGAAGTGCTGACCGCTGTCACCTACACTAGTGGTAAGTCTCCTCAAAAGCCAGGGAGGAAGTTGAGTGTCACAAGGGGTGGGTTGGGGTCATCTTCCATTCATTTATGGCCCCCACGTGAAGGAGTGTTTTGCGTAACACTCATTTCAGAATGCTTGTGAAACAAGACCTGGTGCAGCCTCAGCACGTGTCAGTGTACACTGCAACACCAGCAGGCTGCTAGAAATGAGAGGTTACTTACGAGAAGACAGTGTCTCACTCAGCCCCCCCCCCCGCCCCCGCTGTACTGCAAGGTGTGGCGAGGAGCACCTCGTGTGGAAACCTTCCTGACTGTCACGTGATGCTGCTCGGAACTACGACATGCTGTCTGAGTCAGGTTTCACAACACTGCCCATCAGCCTCCCTCTGGAGGAGGTTACGCTGCAGTAGGTGGTCTTGGGCAGAAGTTAGCAAGAGCTTTATTTTGAAAACTTCCTGCAAAACTACCCACCCCCTCACTTCTGCCCCCGTGAACACCCAGACAGATGGACAACAAGTACAGACTGAATGGAGACGTCGGTTTGCAAAGACCTCTCCTGACAAGGAGCATGATAAGGAGCAGGTAGAGAAGATGTCGTGTCTCTGTCTTCAGCACCCACGGCAGCCACAGAGACGCCATTTTTTTCTTATTGCATCCACTGACTTGATAGCTGTCGGGATGTAGAAAAAGTTTTTTTTTTTGGATCCCCCCCCCTTTTTTTTTTTCTCTCCAATCTTACTTGGCCAATTACCCCACTCTTCTGGGCCATCCTGGTCTCTGCCGATCCCTGTGTTGATAGGTAACAGAATAGATCGCCACACCACCCGGACGCCCCACGATGTAGAAAAAAGTTTGACCAAATATTATAAAAAGTGCTTTAATGAAAATCGCTGCTAGCCATTGAAGTGGAATTTACCATGTAAACTGCATTGTCTTCTCCATCACCTCCGTACTGTAGGTGGTTGTTGAACGATACCGTGAAATGAAAAATACATTTTCATTGTTGTAATCCCTTTCATTTGCACTTAACTTACACCCATACCTTCACAAAGAACATGTTTCATCTCCTTTTTGTTTTTGGAGAACAAATGTTTTTCTCTTCTTGAAAAACAATAATTTTTGCATCACATCACACGGCACCATCATGTGCACACTAACCCAAAAGTCCAGTGAATGAACGGGTGAATGAATGACAAGATTGAGCGAATACAGGTGATCTTCTACCACCAAACTGTAACTAGCCAATAGTGTACTGATGTCCACATCCTTCTGAAAATGCTCAGCCATCATTGTCTTAGTCACATCAAACTCCTGCTCACAAAACCCCACACAATCGTCTCATTTGGACATATGTCACATTGCGGAAGTATTTGCTGCTCCAAGGTGCACCAAATGCCGTTTCATGGGTCCTCCTCTAACAAAATCACTGCAGCCATATAAAGAGCCTTGTGGTATCAAGATAGAATTGTGCCCAGTGCAAACATTGTAATATTGGTGCAACAGTAGCTAGCTAGCTGCTTGGTGACTATTCCCCCAGTCTCACTAAGTTGGTGTTGGCAGGGTAGTACATGGCTGAGCACCAGCACCAGGCTCCACCCTCAGTTCTCCCAAGCATAATGTTATTGGGTTTGATGTATGCTGAAAGCCCACTGGGTCTCTGCCCTTTTCTAACTCATTTTGGTGTTTGAATTTCTCCAGAGCTCCATGACCTTGATGGTCTTGGTGGCCTGGCTACCCAAGATTACTTAATATATAACCAAAATTGCTCCATGTTTGCTATATAATGCACTATATTCACCTTTCTCCATTTTGTTTGAGTGTCCATATTCTAACTGCAAAATGTATTCATTGCTACGTGCCATCGAAAATCCCACAATGCAACTGAAAATGTAGTGACCAACGCATGTACCATGATGCGATGCTTCAACTTTTCTCCTCTCTCCTCGTGCATGCTTTTCACCGTCAAATACAGTGTGACAGAACAAGGAGAAACCTCCGCATACATGCATACAGTACAGTATACCTTACATATTACAGTATTTTGTATGTGGACGATGATGTTTGCGGATGACATTGTGATCTGTAGTGAGAGTAGGGTGCAGGTTGGGGAGAGTCTGGAGAGGTGGAGGTATGCACTGGAGAGAAGAGGAATGAAAGTCAGCAGGAGCAAGATGGAATACCTATGTGTGAATGAGAGGGAGGACAGTGGAATGGTGAGGATGCAAGGAGTAGAGGTGATGAAGGTGGATGAGTTTAAATACTTGGGGTCAACGGTCCAAAGTAACGAGGAGTGCAGAAGAGAGGTGGAGAAGAGAGTGCAGGCAGGGTGGAGTGGGTGGAGAAGAGTGTCAGGAGTGATTTGTGGCAGAAGGGTACCAGTGAGAGTTAAAGGGAAGGTTTACAAGATGGTTGTGAGACCAGCTATGTTGTATGGTTTGGAGACAGTGGCACTTTTGAAAAGACAGGAGGTGGAGCTGGAGGTGGCAGAATTGAAGCTGATAAGATTTTCACTGGGAAGAATGAAGAAAGACAGGATTAGGAATGAGTATATTAGAGGGACAGCTCAGGTTGGACGGTTTGGAGACAAAGTAAGAGAGGCAAGATTGAGATGGTTTGGACATGTATGGAGGAGAGATGCTGAGTATATTGGGAGAAGGATGCTGAATATGGAGCTGCCAGGGAAGAGGAGAAGAGGAAGGCGAAAGAGGAGGTTTATGGATGTGGTGAGGGAAGACGTGCAGTCGGCTGGTGTGACAGAGGAAGATGCAGAGGACAGGAAGAGATGGAAACGGATGATCCGCTGTGGCGACCCCTAACGGGAGCAGCCGGAAGTAGTAATAGTAGTAGTAGTAGCTGTAGTAGTAGTGTTCTGTATGTATGTAAGGAGCATCCTACCTTAGATAACTTAGATAAATTTTGTGTTAACTACATTTGTTGCCCAGCAACATCAGCCAATCATTCTTTCAGAATCATTGGAGAACTGTGTGGTTTTAAACACCGCTGGTGGACAACTTTAAAAAAAAGTGTCTTATACTAGCACTCATGGCATTAGGGTTATCAGTCTATAACATTAATCAATGGATTTCACCTTCTTGTGGTTATGAAAATGGACGAGGTCTAAATTTTGTAATGTTTAGTTGCTCTTTCAAGCGGTGTTCCTTGTGACTGCTTTTGTGTTTCTGGGCCCAGTAATGCTCCATGCATATCAAACCCATCCGGTGCAGTGATCGATGTAAGTTCTTCCTTTTGGCCTTGTCCATTGTCCACACGACATTTTTTATTTTTTATGTTTTTTTGATTTTGAGATACTTTATTAATTCCCGTAGGAAAAGTACACTCTGCATGTAACCCATCCTAGCTCTGTAGCTAGGAGCAGTGGGCAGCCGCCGTGCAGCGCCTGGGGGCCAACTGCAGTTTGTCTTGCCATGCCTCGGTCAGGAGCACAGACAGGGGTATTAACCCTAACATGCATGTCTTTTTGATGGTGGGGAAACCGGAGCACCCGGAGAAACCCCACCGCAGACATGGGGAGAACATGCAAACTCCACACAGAGGACGACCTGGGACAACCCCCAAGGTTGGACAACCTCGGGGTTCAAACCCAGGACCTTCTTGCTGTGAGGCGACAGCGCTAACCACTGGGCGACCGTGCCGCCAATATACTCATATACTCATTTACTCTGTGACCTAAATGCTGCCTCAAAGTAAGCGCTACAACTGCACCACTTACAGGGTGGCACCCGCCTAATCTTTACACATATGTTCTACCATTTTCTAGGTCTGCCATGCACAATGAAAATGGGAAGTACTTCAGAGGGATCCCTGATGGAATTGTATTACAACCACACCAGAATCTTAACAAGGTAAGAGGCTCATTTTCTGTATGTACACACCGATATACAGAGAGAGTAAAGACTCACTAATGCTTCTGTGTTTGTCCCCACTGCACTTTTCCTCTCACCTCCACAGCACTACTGTACTTCCATGTTTAACAACTTGGGGGTGCAATACCCATGCTATGAACACAGGTCTGCTGAATTAAATTACATGTACAGTGCATCCGGAAAGTATTCACACCCCTTCACTTTCCCCACATTTTGTTATGTTACAGCCTTATTCCAAAATGGATTAAATTCCTTTTCTTTCTCATCAATCTACACACAATACCCCATAATGACAAAGTGAAAAAGGTTTTGTAGAAATTTTTGCGAATTTATTAAAAATAAAAAACTGAAATATTGCATGTACATAAGTATTCACACCCTTTGCTATGACACTCAAAATTGAGCTCAGGTTCATCCTGTTTCCACTGATCATCCTTGAGATGTTTCTACATCTTGACTGGAGTCCACCCGTACTAAATTCAATTGATTGGACATGATTTGGAAAGGCACACACCTGTCTATATAAGGTCCCACTGTTGACAGTGCATGTCAGAGCAGAAACCAAGCCATGAAGTCAAAGGAATTGTCTGTGGACCTCCGAGACAGGATTGTATCGAGCAGAGATTTGGGGAAAGGGTACAAAAAAATGTCTACAGCTTTGAAGGTCCCGAAGAGCACAGTGGTCTCCATCATTCGTAAATGGAAGAAGTTTGGATCCACCAGGACTCTTCCTAGAGCTGGCTGCCCAGCCAAACTGAGCAATCGGGGGAGAAGGGCCTTGGTCAGGGAGGTGCCCAAGAACCCCATGGTCACTCTGACAGAGCTCCAGCGTTCCTCTGTGGAGATGGGAGAACCTTCCAGAAGGACAACCATCTCTGCAGCACTCCACCAATCAGGTCTTTATGGTAGAGTGGCCAGACGGAAGCCTCTGCTCAGTAAAAGGCACATGACAGCCCGCTTGGAGTTTGCCAGAAAGCACCTAAAGGACTCTCAGACCATGAGAAACAAGATTCTCTGGTCTGATGAAACCAAGATTGAACTCTTTGGCCTGAATGCCAAACGTCACGTCTGGAGGAAACCAGGCACCTCTCATCACCTTGCTAATACCCTCCCTACAGTGAAGCATGGTGGTGGCAGCATCATGTTGTGGGGATGTTTTACAGCAGCAGGAACTGGGAGACTAGTCAGGATCGAGGGAAAGATGAATGGGGCAAAGTACAGAGAGATCCGTGATGAAAACCTGCTCCAGAGCGTTCAGGACCTCAGACTGGGGCGAAGGTTTACCTTTCAACACGACAACGACCCTAAACACACAGCCAAGACAACGAAGGAGTGGCTTCGGGACATATCTGTGAATGTCCTTGAGTGGCCCAGCCAGAGCCCAGACTTGAACCCCATTGAACATCTCTGGAAAGACCTGAAAATAGCTGTGCAGCGACGCTCCCCATCTAACCTTACAGAGCTCGAGAGGATCTGCAGAGAAGAATGGGAGAAATACCCCAAATATAGGTGTGCCAAGCTTGTAGCTTCATACCCAAGAAGACTTGAGGCTGTAATCGCTGCCAAGGGTGCCTCAACCAAGTACTGAGTAAAGGGTGTGAATACTTATGTACATGCAATATTTCAGTTTTTTATTTTTAATAAATTTGCAAAAATTTCTACAAAACCTTTTTCACTTTGTCATTATGGGGTATTGTGTGTAGATTGATGAGAAAAAAGGAATTTAATCCATTTTGGACTAAGGCTGTAACATAACAAAATGTGGGGAAGGTGAAGGGGTGTGAATACTTTCCGGATGCACTGTACATGTACAAAAAGCAGACATTGAATGCTCAGTGAATGGTGTAATAAAAATTCTCTTATTATCAATACTATTAAGACAGAGGTCATTATATTTGGCCATCCTCCAGATTGTCAGCTGCCTCCAGAGACCATTCACAATGTAGAAATTAAGCAAGTCTCTTCATACAAATACCTGGGTGTTATGATAGATGCCACCCTATCATGGACTTATCATATAATAATAATAATAACAATAATGCTAATAACATTAAACTTTAATTATATAGCACGTAGAATTTATTTGTAAGGCGATACAGCAGTGCATTTAATTTCTTTTTAGACTCAGATCTTCTGGAGCCAGTTGCCAGTTTATTTTTCTGTTCTTTAAATTAGTCATTCAGAGTGTCACGCTGTACTGCAGGACGGCCTGGCTCAGCAGCCTGTCTGTGAAACTTTAAACTAAACTACAGAATCTATCCAGATCTATGTGAAGATTATTGGCCGACCTGTGGCACACTCCTTTCACGCAACTCACAAGAGTACACTCAGCATAAACCTAACCCTAACCTTAACCCTAAACCCTAACCCTAACCCTAGCCCTAATTACATTACATTGCATTACATTACATTACAGTCATTTAGCCAATGCTTTTATCCAAAGCGACTTACAATAAGTGCATTTAATGTAGGACCCTAACCCTAATCCTAACCCTAAACACCAACCCCAAACCCTAACCCTTATCCCTAACCCTAACCCTAAACACTAAGTCTAAAGCCTTAACCCTTGACCCTAAGCCTAAACCCTTATCCCTAACCCTAAAGCCTTAACCCTTGACCCTAACCCTAAACACTAACCCTAAACCCTTAACCCTAACCCTAATCCTAAACATAACCCTAAACCTAATCCTAACCCTAAACCCTTATCCCTAACCCTAAACACTAACCCTTAACCCTAACCCTAAACACTACCCCTAAACCCTTAACCCTAAACCCTAGCCCTAGCCCTAATCCTAAACATAACCCTAAACCTTAACCTTAACCCTAACCCTAAACCAAAACTCTAACCCTAAACCCTTAACCCTAACCCTACACCCTAACCTGAAACCCCAACCCGAAACCATAACCCTACACCATAACCCTAACGCTAGTTTACAGCATCTCTTCTGACTCTTACGTTTTAAATGGAGAGTACCAACTTCTGCCCTCTGATGGGATGTTAAGAGTCCCTCCATTTAAACATGATTTGTATGAATGTCATGACTGTTTTGATGTGTTTTTTACATATAGAGATGTCATATGCATAACTATGTTTAATCTGTGTGTAAATCTCTTGAACAGAACTGCCTAAGGATGCAAAATGAAGTTCAGCTTAAACTGAAAATGAATTTGTATCGTTGTGACGTTATGAATGGTTCCTCTAGTCTCACCGTCTCCTCCAAACAGTAAACCAAAGTGTTGAGTTATAAATGTGATTTTACCCATATACAAAGCTGACACCATTTGATTCGTTTTCACACTCACTCCATCTTTTACTTTGTGTGTGTGTGTGTGTGTGTGTGTGTGTGTGTGTGTGTGTGTTTTAAAGCTTTCTAGGCCATGCTCAGATGATACTTATTTGCTGCCAGACCTCCTGCAGAAGACCTCATCCTCCAGCCCCACCCATAATGGGCTGAGCCAGCAACACCGAACACGGGAACTCAACTACTCACAGTCCCCCACAGCCCCGCGATCCCCATCACAGCAAGAGCAACTCGTAAGTCTAGCTCCCTGTGGACCCACAGAGACACTCAGTCGGCTGGACGGCTGGGTTGCAGGCAGGCAGATCTGCGTGCAGACATACACGTTTTAACACTGGAACGACCGGGATTTCACTCGTACCTAAAACGACCATGGGCAGTCAAAATAACTGCCGTTTTTTTAACCTCTATATTGTGTCAAGATAAATACCTAGTTGAGATATTAATGCATTACATATGTTAGTATGTCAGTTAGTTTCATAACAGACACCAACATTATCATTTTAACAACTTTAATACTGTTTTTCAAACAATTTAAAATGGCCGCTGTCCAACACCTGTAAATAGTGCAACGCCTCGGTGGTAGTCATGGTGCGTCTGTAATGGCGTCTGTAGCCAGACATGTGCCCTCACAGCACCTGACACTGGGCCGGATCCGCCCACAGTCCGGCAGATCTGCATAGGAATCACATCCGCCCATAGACCGCCCCCTGCCTCTGGCCAGAGTGTGGCCCTCTGAAGTATTGGCCAGTTGTGCAAAAAGACACCGGGGCATGCCAGTTGCTGTGATACATCCTGCCCAGATCTGGCCCAGTTTAATTTTGCTGTCTGGGAATACAGTTTAGACTATTTGTCTGCACTGTAGGGTGCTAGTGTGTTTCTAGGACAGAGCAATGAACTTCACGAAGGAAATGACGCCACCAACACACGTCATAAATACTGACATGACGCACACCATCACGCGCAAATTGCGAGCGGTCATGTTGACGGTCCATGGTCATTTTAGGAAGATCTTATCATAACTTTTTTGTTCAGTTGATCTAAAACTCATTTTAATGCAAATAAATGCAATTTTAGGAGCATTCAGGGAGCGACAGGTCTGTATCTTTTTTTTTTCACAAAGTTTTTAAACTTTGAAAATCCAAAACTGCCAAATTGACAGCCTTGGTCGTTCTCGTGTTAAAGTAAGACAGTGAGTCCTGACAGTTTGTCCATGATATCATGGAATTACCTGTGGATGACCCATTACCCAGTATCACTGTCCAGCTTTTTATCTAAATCAAGTGTAGACTTACAGTTATCCTTTCTGACTATATTTGAACTTCTGCTACGCTGAATGGGGGGGGGGGTCCAAAATGGTTAGCACTCTTTAACTGTTCAGCTGGTTGGTCAAAAACAATCTCAACAAGTGAAACCTGACAATTCAGCCTCATTATCAACCTAAAATGATTCTGCAGTTAAAAAAAAAAAAGTAACTTGAAAATTGTCAGATTGTCATGATTGTTGTTTTCATTAGTCTCTGAGCAGCCCCACTGGTAAAAACACCTCCTGCTCGTCCTCCTCCTCCTTTCTGCCCTTCATCGACCCGAGACTGCTGCAGATATCACCACCACAGAGCCCTAGTGAGTACACACACACACACACACACACACACACAATTAAAAGCATACATGAAGATATGCATAAAAATAGATAAATTAGATATATAGCATAGCAGCTGGATGGCTCAGTAGGTAAGAACATCAGCTTTCCATGCCAAAGATCGGGATTTCAAACCAGGCTGGGGCAAGTCTCCAGTAAGAGATCGTGGCTTAGACTCCTAATGCTATACAAGCCAGCTACCTCGGATATGAGAGAGAGTAACATAAATAGAATCATGCAGGCTCGAAAGTCACCCGGGTTAATAAGGTCTGCGTCAGGTGTTGGGGAACCATGGCAACCTGATGAGAAATGGGCTACTGGAACAAGACATTCATGGACAAGGACTGAGTACCTGGGACTGGTGGACTGCTACCATAGCAGCAGACCCCTGCAGAGGGGCTATATGAAGCGCATGTGAGAACTGTGGACCAGCAGGGGACCTACTTCCACACTGACTCAGAAGCAGCTGGTGGCTCAATGATCGAACATCAATAGAAGGAAGCTCCTGTCACAACTTGAGATGGAGAGACTCCAGTAGGATGACTATACAGCTCAGCACCCTGAATGGCCGCCAGGTAGGCAGGAGATACATGAGGGCAGACTCCAACCAGCTCAAACAGTCCTACCAGCCATGACAGCTGAAGCTACTGAGGTTCAAATGAGAATCATTCATGGCCAGACTAAAGATGGTCAACCCCCAGGCTCGGCTTCCACCATTTGGTGATAGCGTACCATCACAAAGCCTGCTTGTGGACGTGAACATGGCACGTTGTGTTGTGATTGTTCGGTTACAACGAAATTTGTTTTCTGCATTTAACCCATCCAATTGTGGAGCAATGGACCACTGCGGTGCAGTGCCTGGGGACCAACCCCAGTTCTTTTTCCCTGGTCAGGCCTTGGTCAGGGGCACAGGCAGGAGTATTAACTAACATTTTTTAAAAGACTACTGAAAACCTGTGGTCTTTTGATCTTTGTTTTAATCTGTTTTCTTTACTGTTCTTACCTAGTGTAAGGCGTCCTGGGTTCCTTGAAAGGCACTTATACAAAACTAAGTTGTTGTCGTTGTCGTTGTTGACATGCATGTCTTTTTAATGGTGGGAAGAAACCGGAGGACCCAGAGGAAACCCACACAGACATGGGGAGAACATGCAAACTCCACACAGAAAGAACCTGGGACGGCCCGGGGTTTGAACCCAGGACCTTTTTGATGTGAGGCAACAGTGCTAACCACCGGGCCACCGTGCCGCCATATCCACTGTATTTCTGCTTTCTACCACTCTCTATTTGTTTGAACAACATGAAGAATTGACCGAACTTTCCTTAGGCAGATGAATTGAAACCTGTAACTCTGGCAGTGTTAGTACAGTGGTCTTCCCACTAAGTCACATAGGGGAAAAAAAACTCAACTTTGGCAGGCAGTGCTATACTCCACCTACTGAGCTACAACCATGAATGGAGCCCCTAACCACAGCATGATCCCGTCATTTAGCCGTGACACAGCACCTTAGGTCAATCACTTACACCGTCCTTTTTATTGATTTGTTGCTTTTCTGCATCTCTCACCATGCAGCAGAGAGCAAACCTGAGCCAATCAGGCGAGAAAGCCAGAGGAAGGGCTCTGTGGTAAACGTGAACCCCACCAACATCCGACCGCAGAGTGACACCCCAGAGATCCGCAAGTACAAGAAGAAATTTAACACCGAAGTCCTCTGCGCTGGACTGTGGGGTTGGTTTTTATTTATTTTTAAAATAAACATGTTCTTTATGATGTCTGACGCCCAGAAATATGTTTGGTCGTTTATTTGTTCTATGATTGTGCGCGTGCACATGCAATTATGTGTCTGTCAGTGTGAGAGTGTGTGTGAAGCCCCTATAACGCTGATCTATGCTTTCTTTACTGTGTGACCCTAAACCTCTACAAACATACTCTCAGACTCAAAAAAACAACACAACAAACAGCAACTGACACTAATTGAGGAGGCAATCAACACAAACAACTTTTGGCAGCATTGGAAACACCTAAACAAACCCCAACACCAGGACTTAGCTATACAAAATACTGATATATGGACAACTCATTTTAAAACACTACACTGTTCAAATTGATGCAAACAGAAAGCAATCCCGAATTCCTAACCCCAATCTATAAAAACGGAGACAAATTTAACCCTAATAATTACCGAGGCATCTGTGTGAACTGATCTGGGGGAAGTTTTCTGTAGTATTGATTCACTATAAATGGCTAGTTTATTCTATAATAAACTAGCCAATTATAGTGGCTAGTTTATTATAGAATGCCAGATGTCTGAACTTCCTTACCAAGCGCAATGTCTTGAGCAAAAGCCAAATTGGATTTATACCAAAATGCTGCACAACTGATCATATTTACACCCTATATAACCTAACTGATAAACATATAAAGCAAAACAAATTCAAAATTTCTGCCTGTTTTATTGACTTCCAAGAAGCTTTTTCATTGTATTTGGCATGCAGGACTGTTCCATGAAGTTATTGAGAGTGGTGTAGGGGGTAAAACGTGATATTATTAAATCAATGTATTCTGACAATATGTACAGCATAAAAATTGGCAAAAAAAGAAAGAAAAAAAGAACAGAATTCTTTACCCAAGGGCGAGGTGTTTGTCAGGGCTGTACCCTCAACCCTGCACTCTTCAACATCTACATTAATGGTTGGCTACTATACTAGAAAAGTCCTCTGTCCCGCAGCGTTAAGTCTCCACAATCAGGAGGTGAAATGCCTACTCTTTGCAGATGACCTGGTTCTGCTGGCCCCCACAGCAGGTGGCCTACAGCAGAGTTTGGATCTGCTAGAACATTACTGTCAGACCTGGGTCCTGACAGTAAATCCCAAAAAGACCAAAATAATGGAGAAAGACCCGGATCTCAGGACATTCTACCAAAGTTCTAAACTGGTACAAAGCACGTGGAGTCTTGCACACACTACACCTGTCTAGGATTAAAACCAAGTTCAACTGGACATTTTAATGAAGCACTTCATGAGGTGAAAGGGAAAGCATGATGGGCTTTCTACACCATAAAAATATACAAACAGAAATACCAGTTAGAATTTGGTTAAGATTAATTGAGTGTGTTATTGAACCAGTGGCACTCTATGGCGGTGAGGTGTGGGGTCCAGTTACAAAACAAGACTTTACTCAATGGGATAAACACCCCACTGAGACCCTGCATGC
The DNA here is from genome assembly GCF_029633865.1 of Lampris incognitus. Classification (NCBI taxonomy): domain Eukaryota; kingdom Metazoa; phylum Chordata; class Actinopteri; order Lampriformes; family Lampridae; genus Lampris; species Lampris incognitus. The sequence goes on along the minus strand of NC_079211.1, from coordinate 53,439,136 downwards.
AGAATTCTGTAAGATCCTCCTACAGGTCCAGAGGAAAGCTACTAACAATGCATGCAGGGCAGAATTAGACCAATACCCACTAACACTAAACATACAAACAAGAGCAGTTAACTTTTGGACACATCTAAAACTAACTGACCCCCTCTTGTATCATCACCAAGCCCTACAATGCCCAGAGCTGAGGAGTACTAGCAACCCCCTTACCCAACTGGTCCTGAGGCTGAGACCCCAAACCTGCTCAATTAACACACCTCAGCAACACAACGCATCACCAGTCAGACCCAATCATATTACCAAACAGTTAAAACAAAACTACATCACACACTGTAACACAAACACACACACAGAGCAACATGCAATGCTGTCTGTCTCTACATGGACAGTCCACCATAGCAGATGATGTGAGCATGGTGATTGATCCACAACTAAAAGGAACAACTAAAAGAGAGAGAGGGAATGTAAGCCCTTATTCTGAGTTTTGCAACAGAGGCAAATAAAACAAGGCAACAATTCTTTTCACAACTAATAATTGGATATGGATGGATGGATGGATGTGGATGGATGGATGGATGGATGGGCTATTACACAACATGGTACTTGTACAGAAACGTTGGACTGAAAGAGATGCTGACTGTTTGCAATACGTATGTCCCTGTGTCTGTCTGTCAATAGGAGTGAACCTATTGGTCGGGACAGAGAGTGGCTTGTGGCTGTTGGATAGAAGCGGCCAGGGTAAAGTCTACTCGCTCATCAGCAGACGCAGGTTTCAGCAGATGGACGTACTGGAGGGACTCAATGTCTTAATCACCATATCTGGTAGGTGGAGATACACATACACACAATGTATATACAGAACAGGCAGGAAAGTATTTGCATACAAACATGAACAAAATGCAACACAGACTAAACATGTGTGTATATATATAGTATATGTATACCGAATTCGGGGGGAAGCCAGGAATCTGCTGTACCCAGGACGAGAACCCGGGTTGTCCGCACCACAGGCGACCGCGGTAACCAGTCAACAAAAGGGTCCGACCCATTAGCCAACCGGCTAGCAAGTCTACTCATTCATGATCGTTACACTAACCCCCTTCTTCTGGAAGCATATCCCTGTGCTGCAGCATATCAGCGCTCTCACGCCTCTGGGCGCACACGCTTCTGATGGCCTCACACTCTCACCATCCCACTTCTGACACCAATGTAATGAATTTGGGGGGGGGGGGGCAAGATTCCCCCTGAAGTGGGATGGTGAGACTGTGAGGCCATCGGAAGCACATGCGCCCAGAGGCGTGAGGTAGCTGATACGCTGAATTGCAGTGACGCGCTTCATGAAGGAGGGGGGTAGTGTAATGACCACAGATGACGAGACTTGCTAGCCCTTGGCTAACGGGTCAGACCCTTTAGTTGACTGGTTAACGTAGTTGCCCATGGTGCGGGAGACCTGGGTTTGCGTCCCAGCAGCAGCAGTTCCCGGCTGCCCCCCGAATTCGCTACACGCACACACACACACACACACACACACATATATATATATATATATATATAGTACTAGTTGAATTGGTAATGAAACAGCAACAGCTAGTTTGAATTGTGCACCAGTTCTGTGAAATTTAGCCATAGAGGGTGATGAGGTCCTGTCCAGCTAACCGTCTGCAGCACCATGTAACCCCCAACTGTTTGGGTGGAGATGCTCAGTGGACAGGAGTAGAGATCAGTATTTGTAGTAGGAAGTTCCCGGGTGTGAACATCTGAATTAGAGGCACCTTTTTCAAGAAAAAGCAGTGTTTAATCAAAATCTGAATTTGTTTTCTTCACCAAGAGCTCAGTGACCTGGCAGATTGCGCCTGTTGGCCATCTAAAAATTACTCAAAATCATAAGGGCTTTATAAATATGGTGACAGGGCACAAGTCCATGAATACTGGGATGGCATCCAGCGCTTTCCCTGTGCCCCCGTCCATAGGGTTAGTGGTTGTGTCAGGAAGGGCATCCGATGTTGATTGAAGAGGCCATACTGAATCGGTCAAGGCCGCCATTGGTGCTGTGTGGCAACCCCTGAAAAACAGGGAACAAGCCAAAAGAAGAAGAAGAAAAAGAAGAGAAAGGCTTTATAAATATATTTTAAAAGTCAGGCTTTAATGTATATGAAATTGGTGCAAGTTTTGGATCATGTCAGTTAAGTCTGAAGATAGATATGGCACAAACCCCTAACCTCCTCCTATTTCCCTTTTCACTTTGTAAACACAAGTCCCCTTCCACCTGCTTCCTCTTCTTTGACTTCTCCGTCTACAACTATAGGTAAAAAGAACAAGCTCCGTCTGTACTATCTGTCCTGGCTGAGGAATAAGATCCTCCATAATGACCCCGAGGTGGGGAAGAGACAGGGCTGGACCTCAGTGGGCGATCTGGAGGGCTGTGTGCACTACAAAGTTGGTAAGTACGGGCTTTTAAGTAAAAATTATATATGAAAACATTGTGTTACTACTGTCAGTGTACTGGTAGGGAAGACAGTTATGGCTTCACAAGGGAAACTGAAGAGCATGCTGCACTTCAGAGAACTCTGCAGTGAATGCCGCTAAGCTCACAGTTACACTGCCTTGCAAAAGTATTCGACCCCCTTGACAGTTGTCTCTAATTTCTGGTTTATAGAAGATATTCACACATCTGTTCCTGAACAACATTATTTTTGTGAACCCATAAACTCTTAACAGCATGTTCCCAAAGCCAAAATAAGTTATGTTTCGCTAATTTTTTATTAATAAATTAAAAACTAAAATATGGTGCTTGCATAAGTATTCAACACCTTGTGCTCTGAAAGCTCCAAGCAGAGGTGTAAAAACCAGACCCAGAAAGTAAATGTCCAAACCGTGTATTTGCTCCAACCATGTTACTAAACCAGCTGATTTAATTAGCTAGTTTTCCCTACCTAGTTGAGGAGTGGTGTTGACTAGAATCTGCTGGTGTAGTGCATGAGTGGAGCAGATACATGGTTTGGACTTCTTTCTGGGCCTGGTTTTTACACCTCTGGCTCCAGGTTTATACAAATGACAAATTATTCCTAAAACAAACTCAGGTAAACACAATGGGACATAATTAGTGTGCACCTGTAAGATGTTAAAGTAACGGTGTGGTTTATGGGTATAAAAGCACTCTGTGTAAAGTTCATTAGCTGGGCGTGAACTCCATCAGAACACGAAGACAAAGGAGCAGAATACTGAAATAAGAGACAAAGTGATTAACATGCAGAAGGCGGGAAAGGGATACAAAACAATATCCAAGTGTGTGGATGTCCCTCGGAACACTGTTGGATCCATTGTCAGAAAGTGGAAAGCTGTATCACACCACCCAGACGCTTTGTAGGACAGGCTGTCCCTCAAAGCTAAGTGTCCGAGCAAGACGTGGGCTGGTGTGGAAAGCCACACATGATCCTGCGGTCACTCTGAAGGAGTCAGAGGTCAGTGGCTGAAACTGGAGTAAATGTGCATAAGTCAACCATAAGTCAATCTGGCCTGTATGGGAGGTTGGCAAAAAAGAAGCCGTAGCTCAAAACTATGCATATAAAAGCACGCTTGGAGTTTGCTGCCAGGCATGAGAGAGACCCAGTTAGGATGTGGGTAAAGGTTTTGTGGTCAGATGAGATGAAAGTTGAGCTTTTTGGCCAAAACTCAAAGCGTTATGTGTAGCGCAAAGCTAACACTGCTCATGCCCTAAAAAACACCCTCCCTACAGTGAAGCATGGCAGTGGCAGCATAATGTTATGGGGTTGCTTTTCAGCTGCAGGAACTGGGAACCTTGTTCACATTGAGGGAAGAATGGATGGAGCCAAATCCAGGGAAATATTGGAAGAAAACCTGTTGCAGTCTGCCATAAAACTGAAGCTTGGGAGAAGGTTCACATTCCAGCAGGACAATGATCCTAAGCACAAGGCTAAAGCAACAATGGCATGTCTCAGCAACAAAAAGGTGAAGGTTTTGGAGTGGCCAAGTCAAAGTCCGGACCTCAACGCCATTGAAAATCTGTGGCACAGACTGAAAATCGCAGTCCAGAGGCGCCATCCCACCAACCTGCAAGACCTGTACAAATTCTGCAAAGAAGAATGGGCAAACAATACTCCAGAAGAATGTGCAAAGCTTGTATATACTTACCCCAAGAGAACCATGGCTGATACTGCATTGATATATGGGGGTTGAATACTTATGTAAGCACTTTATTTGAGTTTTTATTTAATAAAAAGTCAGTGAAACATAACTTATGTTGGCTTTGGGAACATGCTGTTAGAGCTTATGGGTTCACAAAAACAATCCTGTTCAGGAGCAGATGTGTGAGTATCTTCTATAATCCAGAAATTAGTGATGACTGTCAAGGGGGTTGAATACTTTTGCAAGGCACTGTACTTGAGGTGTGTGTGTGTGTGTGTGTGTGTGTGTGTGTGTGTGTGTGTGTGTGTGTGTGTGTGTGTGTGTAGGTGTGTGTGTGTGTGTGTGTGTGTGTGTGTGTGTGTGTGTGTGTGTGTGTGTGTGTGTGTGTGTGTGTGTGTGTGTGTCACCATTGTGTCATTAAGAGCCTGAAACTCCTCAGTAGACTCTCAATCTCTCTTGGTTTTCCAGTACGCTATGAGAAGATCAAGTTCTTGGTCATTGCGTTGAAGAATGCAGTGGAGGTGTACGCCTGGGCACCCAAACCGTATCATAAGTTCATGGCCTTTAAGGTTTGTAGTATTTATCAATATGCTGTAAAATGTTTTGAGGACATTATTAACATATTACTTTACCTGAGAAAGAGATAAGAGAAGATGTCGGGGGTGAAGGGGCAACAGAAGCGAGGGCAGGGGAAATAGAGGAGAATGTCACAGGGATGTTAAATCTATGACAAATGCACGGTCCCTAAGTAAGCCATGTATAAAACGTATTCAAAACCCTTTCCCCCTTGTTTTCTTTATTTTTGTTAATTTTTCTCTTGGACGGTTGAGGCTGTATTGGGTTGTTTACACGCTAGTGGGAGGTGAACAATGAGATGGGATGTATTTTTGGCCTCTTAAACCTCACCACAAGTCATCCATCAAGTATCTGTCCTGACTTGACAACATTTTGAACTGACTCCAATTCTATTGGCTATCATATCACCAAGCCACCTTATCTGGTGTCCAAAACTAACATAACACAACCCACATCCGGTCCTATGCTTGGCTATGTTCTCTGGGGTGGGCGGGGGTTCCCACCATCACCAGTTCTCTCCCTTCGCTTTGCCTGTCTGTACTTCCCTTCTTTTTCCCCTAGTCCTCATCTTATCTTGGTGCATATACTGTAAGACAAACTATTGATAGACACAAAATCTATTAGAGCCACCTACAAAAACACTGACACTCCCCCCCCCCCCAAAAGACGTAGAGAGTGTTCACACACACCCATCAGAGCTGTGTCCTATTTCTTGTTCCTCTGTGGCATGAGCTACTTTCCTCTCTGCATGTGCACTTTAACCCTCTCCTCTCGCTTCAGAAAAACACTCGAGAATAACTTTCCACTTTGGAAATATTGACATTGTGTGTGTGTGTGTGTGTGTGTGTGTGTGTGTGTGTGTGTGTGTGTGTGTGTGTGTGTGTGTGTGTGTGTGTCCGTCCATCCAGTCGTTCAGCTCCCTCCCCCAAAAGCCCCTGTCTGTGGACCTGACAGTGGAAGAAGGTCAAAGGCTTAAGGTCATCTACGGCTCTGTATCTGGGTTTCACGCCATCGACGTGGACTCTGGAACACCCTACGACCTCTACCTCCCTACACATGTAAGCTCTATCTGTCCGTCCATCTGTATGTTTGTATGTCTGTATATCTGTCTGTCTAAGGGCCCAGACACACCAAACTGACATCAGAGAACCAGACAAAGGCTGACTGTTGCGTCACCTCATGTCACCTGTTGCGTTGCCTCCTGTTGCCCTCTGCGTCACCTCACGTCGCCTCCTGCATCACCTCACGTCGTCTCCTGCATCACTTCACGTCACCTGCTGCATCACCTCACGTCGCCTCCTGCATCACCTCACGTCACCTGCTGCATCACCTCACGTCGCCTCCTGCATCACCTCACGTCACCTGCTGCATCACCTCACGTCGCCTCCTGCATCACCTCACGTCACCTGCTGCATCGCCTCATGTCGCTTGCTGCATCACCTCACATTGCCTGCTGCATCACCTCATGTCGCCTGCTGCGTCACCTTGCGTCACCTGCTGCATCCCCTCACGTGACCTGCTGCATCACCTCACGTCGCCTGCTGCCTCGCCTCACGGCGCCCGCTGCATCGCCTCACGGTGCCCGCTGCATCGCCTCACGTCGCCCGCTGTAGCCTCACGTCGCCCGCTGCATCGCCATCACCTCATGTCGCCTGCTGCATCGCCTCACGTCGCCCACTGCATCACCTAACGTTGCCGCTGCATCACCTCACGACGCCCGCTGCATCGCCTCACGTCGCCCACTGCATCACCTAACGTTGCCGCTGCATCACCTCATGTTGCCTGTTGCGTCACCTAACGGTGCCGCTGCATCGCCTCACGTCGCCTGCTGCATCGCCTCATGTTGCCTGCTGCGTCACCTTGCGTCACCCGCTGCATCCCCTCACGTCGCCTGCTGCGTCACCTCACGTCGCCCACTACGTTGCCTCACGTCGCCTGTGTCTGAGCCAAAAAGTAGGACTTGAACACACTGCAAAGACTATAGCTGACGGCCAACTAGCATGTATGTTCTGCGCCTGTGTCGGAGGAAAAATTCTTGAAATGTTCAGGTGAGATGAAGACAAAAAATGAAAAGAGCCTTCTGTGTGTGGCCTCTTGACTTCGTCGTTTGCTTGCTTTCGTGACTTCCATTTCTCTTCTCGTGTACTGATTCGCCAAGCTGAACAGTCAATCGGCGTTATCTCTCTCACTGATGGGCTCTGCCACCGATTGAAAAGCTGCCAACAGGGGTCCGACTAGTGCCTACGGTGCAGGACACACCGCAAAAACTCGGGCCAGAGACTCTCACTGACAGCCCGACATTAGCCAATGGTGTGTCACGGCCTTTGCTATCTAGTAGGCCTTGGCTCATGATTTCATGGTCCAAATGAGATCCTCATCCATAAGTCAGGTCCTAGACCTGGTGGTCATAAACAGGTGTGGTGTTTAGTTGTCTGGATATGCAGTGGTGCTGCAGTGGGACGACATCAGCGTGTTGTTATGGCGCTTCGTAAGGACATATGTCCCGGCTTTGTGCGAGTGCCCAGCCAGCCATCTCTTGTACGAAGGAGTGAAACAGACAGCTTGTTCTGCCCTTCCACTATATAACCTACTAGCTTTCACTTCTACTGTCAGTCTTTGGCTCACGTGATCACTGCTATTTATTTTATTATTATTATTTTATGATTATTCATGCTTAGCTAGGCAGCTATAGCATCCATTTTAGTCTGTGAGTACAAGGTCCTATCCAAATTTGCTCCAACATGGAAAGCAAAATATTCTGATGATTTTTTTTTTTTTTACTTTAAGTTGATATAATAAAATGGCCAGAGCAGTATCCGTAATGCCAACATAGTTTTCCGGGTGATTTAAAAGGATTTCATGGTTAACTGTATCAAAAGCGGAACTCAGATCAAGCAGAATTAAATTGAGCAAGCACCAGAGTCAGCAGTGAGCAATAAGTCGTTGGTAACTTTAATGAGCGCTGCTTCTGTGCTGTGGTGGGTACAGAATCATGATTGAAATTGCTTGAAAATACTCCAACTATCCATGTTTGTGATTAATTGAAGAGCAACAGACTTTTCTAAGATTTTAGATAAAAAGGTAGATTTGAAAATGGTGTAAAATTACCTTAAAACAAGAGGGTTGAGAGCAGGCTTCTTCAGGAGAGGTCAGACTATTGCCTGTTTAAAACTAGATGGGAATGAACTGGTAGACAGCGAGCAGTTGATAATGGAGAGAATTTGAGGGCCAGCAGTGTGAAATACCCCCTTCAGAAATCTAGTGGGGATGGTGTCCAGTTGACAGGTGGGAGATTAACTCTTCTAAGTCTAATAGAGAAATTTGCTTAAAGCGAGTCAGACTGGCGGAGGGTTCGAGTCAAGTGGGGACATTGCTCGTCACCGGTGTAATGTGGAGCCTAATGTCATCTATTTTGTTATTAAGGTGGTGGAGAAACTGCTCGCATTGTTCAGTGGATACATCCAAAAGTTGGCGGGGGGGGGGGGGTTAATCACTGAATTCATAGCCTGAAATAAAGCCATCGAGCCAGTTATTTGAGTGTTTGAATGGAAAAAGGCTGAATGGAAAGACCAACTGAAAAAAAAATAGCCCAGTTATTGCAAAAAAAATCTATATGCTCCGCTTGAGGTGGTTTTTGCTTTTGTTGATTCATAGAAAATGATTTTGCAGAATTAAAAATGAAATGCTGGTAGAATTTAATCATATGATCAGCTTTTTATTCATCTCAACTGCTCCATTTTTGCTGTGGGTATTGACATATGATGTAGGACATGTACAACTATGTACATGGTTGTGTTCACTTAAACAGAGCTGATGGAAACGCAGCTAATTCACATTTTATTTCAATCAAAGCTAATGACACCAAATAAAGAAGAGTTTTCCAACCGCAGATGTTGATCCAAAATAGTGAGATGTTAGTCATAAAAAATACAAAATAGTGAGATGTCACGTCATTAAAAAAGAAAAAAAAAACATTTCAGTGCTGGATGTTGACTGATCAGTTGGCCCACTCCTACTATATAGCTAACAGTCCATCTATCTCAGATGACCTCGGGTCCTGTGTAGCTCCATCTGAAGAACCCCCGGCCTTACTGCAGGATAGGCCTTGAGTATGGAACTGACGCTGCTGAGGCGTCTGTAATGTACTGCAGTCATTTCATTGTAAAGCGCTTTGTGTCTGACTGAGAGGTGATTGAGTCCTTCAGTCTGTCCACTTGTTTATCTCTGTCTGCCTGTTCATTCATAAGCCCGGGAGGCTGGTTCAGCTGGGCCCTGGTAGACAGAAACTCAAAGAAATGGACATTGCAGTTGTGGGCATCCCTACAGACATGCTCGGTCGTGTGTGCAGGCGGGAAGCCGGATGTGGGTATGTGTCCTGGTCACTGCACTCTAGCACCTCCTCTGCTTGGTCGGGGCACCTGTTCGGGGGAGAGGGGGAACTGGGGGGAATAGTGTGATCCTCCCACGTGCTTCGTCCCCCTGGTGAAACTTCTCACTGTCAGGTGAAAAGAAGCGGCTGGTGACTCCACATGTATCGGAGGAGGCATGTGGTAGTCTGCAGCCCTCCCTGGATCAGCAGAGGGGATGAAGCAGAGACCGGGACGGCTCAGAAAATAGGGTAATTGGCCAAATACAATAGGGGAGAAAAGAAAGTCCAAGTTGGCGATTGGGGCTCGTGGAAGCAGTAGTTGTTGAACGTCACGTTGTTCATTACTGGCGTTGCAGGTTATTCATGTTGTTGCCATGACACACACCGCATGTTCATGTTCTCTTTGTTCACTAAATGTGGCATCAGCTGACATATTGTGCAGAAGTGCTACTGCGGCACTTGATACGGAATGCGTGAAAGGTGTACATAAGATAGGAGTGTGGGTTTATCGGTCCTGGTGACATGGTGCTGCTGACCGGTGGTGTCATGACGTCTGTGGCCATCCACCTGACTGCAACGTCTTTCCTGTCTGTTGTTAACTATTAAATCATCCATCTCCTTCCCTCCGTCTCCTGCTCTGCTCCCACTCAGTCAACACGTCACCTACCATGCTCTCCTTCCTCCTCCGCTCCCCATCTCACCCTCCTTTCCTCCTCCTGATCCTCTCCTCCCACTCAGTCACCAGATGTCAACTGCTCCCTTCTCCTCTCTGCTTCCCTTTCATCTCCTCTCATCTCTCCACTTTCTTCCCACTCAGTCATCACTTCTTCATCACACTGTTATTCAACCAATCTCATTTCTAATCGGGTTTCTCTCCTCACCTGCTTTGTTCTCTCGCTCTCTCTCTCTCTCTCTCTCTCTCCCTCTCTCTCTCTCTCTCCTTCCTAGTTCAGTCCGTGGGCAAACGCAGCTAACAGTAGTCTGTGGTGACTCATATTCAGATTCCTATTTGGACGCATTTAATAATTCTGTTGACTTGTTTTATTTTGTTAGTTAACTCTTTCATTCTATCTCTCTCTCTCTCTAACTCTCTTTCCATCTCTCTCTCTTTCTCTCAATTCATTTCAATATTTGCTTTATTGGCATGACATACGTTTGTGTACATATTGCCAAAGCATGTAAAACAACAACACAACACAACAATGATTATAATAACAGCAACTCTCTCTCTCTCTCTCTCTCTCTCTCTCTCTCTCTCTCTCTCTCTCTCTCTCTCTCTCTCTCTCTCAATCCAATGATGCTTTATTGGCATGACTGCATTAATTACAATGTTGCCAAAGTAAAACAGGTCAACAGAGAACTAAACAAAAAATAAATAAATGAAAAAGGAACAGATAGAACTGGCAGAAACGTAGAACAGCACTTGAACAGCAACTGACAGTGTTTTGGCCACTCACTGACCCTTAGGCTATGGCATTCTAACACATATTGTGCAGCAAGGTGTGACCTTTGGTCCTCTCCTAAAATAAGTGGCCATTGTTCTTTCTCATCCAGCAGTAGAACATTTGGAATCTGGTTTTCAAAGTTCTCCTGGTATTTTTCTCTTATGTTCTTGAATTTCTCACAATTTAGCAGGAAGTGTATCTCTGTCTTGACCTCACCTGCCGTACAGGGACCACATAGTCTTTGCTCTTTTGGTAGCCAAGATGTGTTGTGTGTCTGCCCTTTTCAGTGGCTAGACTGTGGTCAGTGAGCCTGTACTGGGTAAGGATGTGTCTGTGCTGACTGTCTCTGACAGTGGACAGACAGTCAGCCAGTTTGTGTTCTCTTTTTAGGGCCCCATAACGTTCTAATTTGGGTTGTAATTTGGTTTCTATGTCCCAATGTGCCACATACGTATGAGTTTTTGCATTGTGTGATGATGTGGTTTACTCTAAACTGTGGTTGGTTAGCCGTGCTAGTCTGAAACTCATCTATGTCAGTGGTTATGGGGTCAGTTAGTTTCACAACCAGCTGACTGAGGGGACTCTTTCTTAGCTCTTGGATTTGGAATGCTTTTAACTGCAGTGTGTGGTGGGGACTTGATTTAAGGTGCATCTAGAATTTAAGTGATCTGTTTTGGATATTTATTATCAATGGCAAACTGCCTAATTCTCCTCTCCATGCATTTGTTGGTGTTTTCCTTTGTATGTTTAGCAATTTTCGACAGGATTCTGCATGCAGGGCTTCTGTTGGATGTTTGTCCCATCTAGTGTAGTCTTGCTGACTGAGTGGACTCCATACTTCACGTCCATATACTGCAATGGGCAGGATGACACTGTCAAGGATTTTGGACCAAATTTTAATTGGGGTGTCTGTTTTATAGACTGTTCTTTTTATTGCATAGAGAGCTCTTTGGGCTTTCTCTTTAAGTGCATTCACTGCCAGACCAAAGCTTCCCAAGGCACTGACCCTCAGTCCCAGGTCATCATAATTTAACGTGTGCTCTAGGGCGGTGTTACCTAGAGTACATAGGTGTCTACTTTCCTGACACCTGGGCTTCTTTTGGAAGATCGTAATTTTTGTCTTCTTTTTTTTTTAAGTTTACTGTCAGGGCCCAGTTCTGACAGTATTTCTCTAGCAGATCCAAATGCTGCTGTAGACCCTGTTCTGTGGGTGACAGCAGCACCAGGTCATCTGCATAAAGCAAGAATCTAAATTCTGTGTTGTTTAAGGTGAGGCCAGGAGCTGCAGAATGTTCCAGTAACACCGCTAACTCATTGATGTAAATATTGAACAGCGTTGGAGTCAAACTGCAGCCCTGTCTCACCCCTCACCATTGAGTGACGTATTCTGTTCTTTTGTCGCCAAGTTTTACTCCGCACTTATTTTCCAACTATATAGATTTGATTATGTCAAACACTTTACCCCTTACGCCACTTTGGATGATTTTATAGTATAAGCCATCATGCCAGATAGAATCAAATGTTTTCTTAAAATCAATGAAGCATGCTGATGTTTTTCCTTTATTTTTTTGGTGAACATGTTGATTAATTAGGGTGTGTAGGTGTGATCTGTAGTGCGCTGATTTGGTAGAACGCCAATCTAACTGTTGCTCAAGACACTGTGTTGGGTAAGGAAGGCCTGTATTCGGGCGTTAGTAATGCAGCAGAAGACCTTCCCCAGATTACTGCTCACACAGATGTCTCGGTAGTTACTGGGGTCAAATTTATCTCCACCCTTGTATATTGGGGATATAAGCCCCCTATTCCGGGTGTCAGGAGAGCAGCCAGCTTGTAGAACCAGGTTGAACAGTTTAAGCAGGGCCTTCTGCAGCTCAAGAGAACTGTGTTGAGCATGTCAGTCCTGATGTTGTCAGGGCCACAGGCTTTTTTTGGTTTGAGACTTTGGAGTTTGTCTGTTAGTTCTTCTAGTTACATTTGGTAGTCAGTTGGGTTGTGTTTTATAGTTGATTCCAGTATTTCCAGCTTTTCTTTTAGTATATGTTCTTGTTCAGATGAGAGGTCTTCTGGCAGTATCTCTTTGTATAGGTGTTCAAAATATTTTTTCCATATGTCTCCATTTTGAATGGCTAGTTCTTTCTCCCACTCTCGCTAACTCTCTCTTTCTCTTACACTCTCTCTAACGCTCTCTCCATCTCTCTCCCTTTCGCTCTCTTGTTAAATACAGACTTATTTAAAAATTAAATTCTCTCTGTGTCTGTGAATGTTCTCATTCTATGAATGTTCTCATTCATCCAGGTCATGGTTATCCAAAGGAGTTGAATCAAGTGCAACTGGACTTGGTATATATCCGTGAAAACGTTTCGCCTCTCAGCCAAGAGGCTTCCTCTGTTCGTGCCTTCCTGACTAGACCAAGCTAGTCTGACTGGCTGGTGATGAGAATCAGAATTTATCCTCTTTGGAGTCGTTATCAGAGCTATAGATGTCCATGTTATAGATGTTCTTTCTCTCTATCGCTCTCTCTAACTCTATCTCTCCCTCTCACTCTCTTTCTCTCTCATTAAATAAAGACGTTTTAAAAATTAAATTCTCTCTAACTCTCTTTCTCTAACTCTATCTCTTAACACTCTCTTTCTCTTTCTCTAACTCTCTCGGTTCTCTATCTCTATCACGCTCTTTCTCTTTCTCTCTAACTCTCTTTCTCTACCGCACTCTTTCTCTCTATCTCTAGCTCTAACACCCTCTTTCGCTTTCTCCCTCTATATCTCTCTCTAACTTTCTTTCTCTCTTTCCCTCTCTCTCTCTCATCTCTCTCCTTCTCTGCTCCAGCTACCTTTAATGTGTATTAGTTTCCAAGTGAGGGGGAGGATGTCAGAGAGAGAGAGAGAGAGAGAGAGAGAGAGAGAGAGAGAGAGAGAGGCATTGAAAAAGACAGATACAAATATATCCCTCCTGTCCTCTTTCTCTCTTAATCAGTTAACTGTGTGTGTGTGTGTGTGTGTGTGTGTGTGTGTGTGTGTGTGTGTGTGTGTGTGTGTGTGTGTGTGTGTGTGTGTGTGTGTGTGTGTGTGTGTGAGAGACGACGACCTGTTCTTGTGCCTGCCCCCCCCCCCAAGCTAGTATATCAGTAGGTCGGTGTGCAGCACTACGCCGGTGCTGCTGAGCTAACCCTCCTCATTTGCTCCTCTTCTCTCTGGCGGACACTTGTGAGCGTTCAACACTCCTACGGCGCTGACCCACTGCTTCTGTGCATGCCACGCACACTTCCAGTCAACTCAAAAGTCCCCTACCCTCGGACGCGTTCTCTCAAACTCCCAGGATTTTATTTTTTATTTTCCTGTCTTTCTTTCACACCCGCACTCCGCCGACACACACTCTCACGCTGAGATTTACACTCACTTGCACACACCTTCTCTCACACACCTGCTAATGTAGGGCACATTTTACTGCTCAGCGTTCACACTGTGTCTCTCATGCACAGACACACTTGCAAATGATGTACCGTCCACCCACTTAAAAAAAACCCAACATTTTAACATCTGCCTACCCACCCACGCAGACAGACACACACCAGCTTCTGCACACCGCTGGTCTGTTGTTGCCGGTGGACTATGTTATGATGCTGATCCCGAGGCAGCGGATTAAAATCGCGTTGCGTCTGTGGATGCCCGTGCTGATGCTGAGGATTGTGGTGGCGCACACTTTGGTAAAGTATGAGACACCGATCACACTCAGACACACACCGTGCCCTGCAGCAGACACACCTGTTGCTCACGTGCGTGCTCGGACGGCACTGTTCTGCTGTGCAAGAAACTGCTCTTAAATGTGGCTGCTCCTTAAATGATGTTTCCATGTGGACAGTTACTGCTAAACTGTTGAGTTTGTAGGAGGGTTTCTCACTGTGACTTATTGTTTGCTATTAAGACAGATCTCATTTAGCGTCCAAGTGGTGTAGCGGTCTATTCCGTTGCCTACCAACACGGGGATCGCCGGTTCGAATTCCCATGTTACCTCCGGCTTGGTCGGGTGTCCCTACAGACACAATTGGCTGTGGTTGGAAGCTGGATGTGGGTATTTGTCCTGGTTGCTGCACTAGCGCCTCCTCTGGTCTGTCGGGGCGCCTGTTCGGGGGGAGGGGGAACTGGGGGGAATAGCGTGATCCTCCCACGTGCTACGTCCCCCTGGTGAAACTCCTCACTGTCAGGTGAAAAGAAGCGGCTGGTGACTCCACATGTATCAGAGGACACGTGGTAGTCTGCAGCCCTCCCCAGATCAGCAGAGGAGGTGGAGCAGAAACCAGGACAGCTCAGAAGAGTGGGATAATTGACCAAGTTCAATTGGGGAGAAAAAGGAGGGGGGGTGGGGTGGAGTGTGACTTCTATTAAGCCAGGCGGTATACATGTTGGTTATTGTGTGTATTTGTGTGTGTTTGCACATTACTACATGTTATATCCAGGAGGTCACTTTGAACCCTGTGCTGTTCTCCTCCCACTAAATACCTCTGGTGCAGTGACACGTGTTGACTGTGTACATGCGTGTGTAAAGATACAGATCATTGGCAGCACGATGGTTCACGTTTCTTGCCGTCTGTATCGAACAGGATTGGTGCAGCTGTTGCTCTGCGCTACATGAAAGTGTTCAAACATCAGAAAAACATCACACAGTTTAAATCCCGTGTTGGATATCAGATGTCATGACTATAAATATGCGTGTGTGTGTGTGTGTGTGTGTCTTGTGTGTGTTGTTACAGATCCAGGGTTCAATACATCCACATGCCATCATCATTTTGCCCAACAGCGCAGGAACAGAAGTTCTGGTGTGTTACGAAGACGAGGGCGTTTACATCGACACCTATGGCCGCATCACCAAGGACACGGTGCTGCAATGGGGAGAGATGCCTGCATCCGTAGGTAGGTCTCAAACTGGTCAAAAAGGACTAAACCACAGGGCATGCGAGTAGCGTAGTTGTCTATTCAGTTGCTTACCAACACAGGGCTCACTGGTTCGAATCCCCGTGTTACCTCCGGCTTGGTTGGCCGTCCCTACAGACCCAATTAGCTGTGTCTGCGGGTAAGAAGCCGGATGTGGGTATGTGTCCTGGTCACTGCACTAGTGCCTCCTCTGGTCGGTCGGGGCGTATGTTCGAGGGGGGAGGGGGAACTGGGGGGAATAGCGTGATCCTTCCATGTGCTACGCCCCCCTGGTGAAACTCCTCACTGTCAGGTGAAAAGAAGCGGCCGGTGACTCCACATGTATGGGAGGAGGCATGTGGTAGTCTGCAGCCCTCCCCGGATCAGCAGAGGCGGTGGAGCAGCAACCGGGACGGCTCAGAGTGGGGTAATTGGCTGGGTATAATTGACTGTATGCCAAATGCCCAGCACAATATTTCTGGACACCCTGAACAGGCTGCCAGGCCATCACAGGGCCCGCCCACACACACACACACACATTCACACCTAGGGACTATTTAGTATGGCCGATATGGTATGGTATAGGTCAGTATGGTATGATAT
Source organism: Lampris incognitus (assembly GCF_029633865.1). Classification (NCBI taxonomy): domain Eukaryota; kingdom Metazoa; phylum Chordata; class Actinopteri; order Lampriformes; family Lampridae; genus Lampris; species Lampris incognitus. The sequence goes on along the minus strand of NC_079211.1, from coordinate 53,423,096 downwards.
AGTATGGCAAACTCCACACACAGGATGACCCCCAAGTTTGGACTACACCGGAGCTCGAACCCAGGACCTTCTTAACCACTACATCACTTTGCCGCCCATGATAATTGAATATATGTTGGAAATAGCTGCCCTCTGTTGGGGGAGTAAAATTATAAGCTCATCCCAGGGTTGTTTGAGGGAGAGCAGGAAAATTGGGAAAACAGGAGGAGACATAGTGCCTAACCTGGAAATAATGGAAAAGATGAGATGGGGGGTAGGGAGAACTTAGAAGCTAGGATGGGGAAGCTAGCAAGAGTCATTTACAAATAGGTCTTGGAATGTCCTTAAACCTTTCCTTTTCCAAAAAGAGAATGTCATCCATTAAGGACGGGGAAAGTATGTGACTTCTATCGATAGGGCCTTGAAGGGATGTAGAAAAAATGTAGTGTCTGCGAAATTGGTCCCAAATCTTCAGTGTGGAGAGTACTATAAGATTATTGGTGAAACGAGAGGGACTTAACTGCTCCAGTTAAGTTAAAAGCCATGTAAAGGTTAAACGCATGGCAGGCTGGTCTTTGTTCTCTGTGATGTTAACATAGCAGGGTAAACACAGCTGCAGAAAATAACATTCATATGTAAAGGTTAAAAGCATGGCAGGCTGGTCTTTGTGCTCTGTGATGTTAACATAGCATAGCAGGATAAACACAGCTGCAGAAAATAACATTCATATGTAAAGGTTAAAAGCATGGCAGGCTGGTCTTTGTTCTCTGTGATGTTAACATAGCAGTTGCAGGATAAACACAGCTGCAGATAATAACATTCATATGTAAAGGTTAAAAGCATGGCAGGCTGGTCTTTGTTCTCTGTGATGTCAACATAGCATAGCAGGATAAACACAGCTGCAGATAATAACATTCATATGTAAAGGTTAAAAGCATGGCAGGCTGACCTTTGTTCTCTGTGATGTCAACATAGCATAGCAGGGTAAACACAGCTGCAGATAATAACATTCATATGTAAAGGTTAAAAGCATGGCAGGCTGGTCTTTGTTCTCTGTGATGTCAACATAGCATAGCAGGATAAACACAGCTGTAGATAATAACATTAATAATGGATCTGTTAGATGATCCAGCACCGACAGACAGACAGAGCCAGAACTAACAATTGTCAATTGTACTGTCAATACTGGTTCATCCAACAGATCCATTATTAATGTTTTTATCTGCAGCTGTGTTTATCCTGCTATGTTGACATCACATAGTACTAAAACCAAAATGGTCAATGATTTAGTTCCTCTTTAACCTGCATATGTTGGACAAACCTTTATCTTGTGGGTAGATGAGAAAATACAGTATAACATGCAGTCCAGTTAGCATTTGAAGAGACGCGTGGCCATTTGAGATGTCTTGGTACTTTGTGTCAGTCTCGGTGTGGAGGAAGTAGAGTTGAGTTTGTTAATATTTGAGAAGAATATGGTGACATTTTACTGTGATGTTCTGTGGGTAATGCTGGGACAAAATGCTGCGGTGTGGGAAGATGGCGGCGCGAATTCACGTTTGCAGCGGCCTCACCCAGTATCGGTGTGGGAAGATGTCGGTGCAAATTCATGTTTGCGGCGGCTTCACCCAGTACCGTCCATGCAGTGTCTTTGTCCACGTCTGAGTCTAAGTTTTGTCTTTGATGGCTGAGAGAGCAGGCGTTAGATCAGCTGGAAGAAGAGCTTGGTCCTCTGCCTCCTGTGGGCCAAAGGACCACAGCCTTGCCTGAAGAGGTAACATTGAGGGCGGTCTGACAGGATGCAGAAGCAGGGCAGGCTAAGTTAACTGCTAGCCTATGCAGACCAGCAGTTCTGACAGTCATCCTGGCTGGTGTTCATTCCCTTGGACAGTGATTTTTTTTGTTGTGTAGTTTGGATATATGTGTTAGTTTGGATATATGTGTTAGTTTTGGATATATGTGTTGTAGTTATTGGATATGTGTTTTTGTCTTTGTGTTGTACTGATGTGGGCTGGGGAAAATATTTAATTTTATTTCATGTACTTGTGTACATGAAATGAAATGACAATGTTCCTGATCTTGTTCCTGATCCTGTTTTGACCCAAACTTTATTCATACAGAACTTTCCAAAAGGTCACATATATTTTTATACCGCAGTTATCAGGAATAGTAACTGCTGTGTTACACCACTGGTTAACTGGCTCTGGATCAGTGTCCCTCCTGCTGAGCACTTGGGAGTAATGTTGTGCCCAATCCTATGAAGACAGATTTGGGGCAAGGCTGGCTAAAAATATGACACTATTCTGGATGTGCGTTCATGTGTGCATGTGTGTACATGCTTATGTGTGTGTGTGTGCATGCACACAAATTTGTGTGTGTGTTCTTTTTTTGGGTCCAGTAGATAGGTCAGTACTGTATTCTAGGACAGCGGTTGTCTCTTGGGACTTATGTGCACACAGTACTATCTGTCTCTCTCTCTGTCTCTCTCGCCCTCTCTCTAGCCTACTTGCAGTCTAACCAGGTGATGGGCTGGGGTGACAAGGCCATAGAGCTCAGGTCAGCCAACACTGGGAACCTCGAGGGGGTCTTCATGCACAAGAAGGCTCAGAAACTCAAATTCCTGTGTGAGAGAAATGACAAGGTAAGCTTTTTCACACGTGTCCCACTTATCTAGAAAGTGTTTCATCTTTGACATAATACTTGAGCACAGTAGGCTCTGCGGGTGTCTGGGTGGTGTAGCGGTCTATTCTGTTGCCTACCAACACAGGGATTGTCGGTTCGAATCCCCGTGTTACCTCCGGCTTGGTCAGGCGTCCCTACAGACACAATTGGCTGTGTCTGTGGGTGGGAAACCAGATGTGGATGTTTGTCCTGGTCACTGCACTAGCGCCTCCTCTGGCCTGTTCACAAAGGACGGGGGAATTGGGGGGGAATAGCGTGATCCTCCCACGCGCTACGTCCCCCTGGCGAAACTTCTCACTGTCAGGTGAAAAGAAGCGACTGGTGACCCCACATGTATCTGAGGAGACGTGGTAGTCTGCAGCCCTCCCCTGCAATCGGCAGAGGGGGTGGAGCAGCGACGGGGATGGCTTGGAAGAGTAGGGTAATTGGGGAGGGAAAAAAGGGGAGGGAACCCCCCCCCAAAAAAAGGCTCTGCAGCTGGGTGGGTCATTCATCAACTAGCTTGATTAAATGTGCTACGTGTCAGGCAGTTCCTTGGTGGTAGCATGGGGATGATGGTACCTACAGGTTGCCACTCCTAGAACCTGGAACAGACTTCCCTGCCTTACTATGTCACCCCCTACTGTTGGATCAATTATGTTTCCACCAAAATAAGTTTTATTTGAGCAGTTTTAATCCTCTGGACCTGTCAGAATGTATATTTGTCTATGGTCTATATTTATGGTCATCTTATAGATAATAACTTTGTGCAGCACTTTGGTCCATCTCTGATGTTGTTAGATAGTAGACTAATGGTTAGTGCATAATCGGTGCATTACCAGTTTGGATTAACCAAATTAAAACATATTCAGAATGTCAAACAGCAAGGTTCGACTCATATCACATTACTTGTACTTCCTCTTGTGGTACAATAACATGTCTAAATAAAGCAGACCTAGAACAGAAACAAGCACCGATCTGTCTAAGATGTTAGGACTGATGTGAAAATATGAGGAGAATAAAACACTTAATGTTGAAAACTGCATCTCTCTGCAGGTCTTCTTTGCTTCTGTGCTGTCAGGAGGCAGCAGTCAGATTTACTTCATGACACTTGGACAGAATTCATTGTTCAACTGGTGACGCCCGGATCTGTGATCAACTGCTGGTGTCTGGAATCATTCTATTGGAATTGAACGCTGACGTCTTGATTAATTTATCCTGAAGGACGGTCCGCATTGATGTCTGCAAGCAAGAACAGCCTGGATCTGTTTCTCGGTCTTCAGATGTTCCCAGTCTAGACCCTTAAAATTCCCCAAATAGCTACACATGTCCGGATCTACAAATGGACCTATTGGAGATTCTCTACAGTTCTGCTAGTGATATCTGTGTGCTTATTTTCTTTAACCGGCTCAAATTCACACTTCCGTTGGGGATGCTTGATGCTTTTTCGAATTGGATTTTAGCAAACGCTGCAGCATCTTTATCTATTGGTTGTATTTAGAACTAAACACCTAAAACCATAATGTGAAAAAACAACACAGGGCCTTTCCAGATTTTTTTCCGTTGAACTCTGTGGCAATTTAGAGCCGTCAGATGAAGCATTTCTAAATAGAAGGTTATTTCCCCGAGACATCACTGCACCAGAGCAATGAAAACCCAAATGAATTTGTACCTCAAGCAAAAGAATCCTTTCATCAAGAGGCACCTGGATCAAGCTTTGGGATCCCACCTCCGATCCAAATGTGCCTGGGTTTCATCAAGTATCGCCAAGGGCCATATCACCTTGTTCAACGAGTGATCACACATCATGTTCTGCACTCAGCTGATCTCAGACAAGTGATCAGCTGAGTGATCGGCTGATCTGTCAGCTGATCACTCAGCTGATCTCAACTGAACGATCACTTAGTTGAGATCGGCTGAGTGATCAGTTGAGATTGGCTGATCGCTCAGCTGGGTCAGTTCCTGTGGTTTAGTCTGAGCCTCCCTTCAACAACTTGAGCCCCTTCATTCCACTGGTCAGACTGGGATTTGTTACTTCCTCAGCATCTGAGTAATGCCTGGTTTCCAGTGCGCGTAATGAGATTGGGTTAGTTTTGTCTGCCTGCTGCTGTTGATGCCAAACAGTACCGTGTGAACCTGGGTCGGACCTCTTCGGGTTTGTTTTCATGCAGGAATGCCTGGATCTGTTCTATTCTGATTGGTGTCAAAGAGGCAGAAGGTCAGCAGCCTAAAACAGGACAAATTATGTTATATAAGTATATTCTAACTTTGAAAAATCAGTTTTATATCCACAAGAAAAAAATATTTTGAAAATATGGATATCTGAAAAAAAATATTTTTTTCTTAGAGGCTAAAATTGATCATTCTAAAACTTGTACAGGAAGTTGAATTATATAGTTAATAACAAAAGATAAGCCTTGTTTAATTTATGTTGATGTCAAGATCACATGGACTAAAAAGCACAAATTAAGATTTTATAACCGTGTTGTATTTTAGCTTTACTTACTGAAGTGAGGCGTGTAACTCCAGCGAGGAGGCAGTTATTGGGGCGGGATGTTGAGGCATGGTGAGCCCACAGCTGCAGTGACAGTGACCGTGTTAAAGGTGCATTTGTTCAGTACAGCTCACCATTTTATCCTGGAGATTGCTTCTCAGAAATTACTTCCTGTGCTCACTGTGGGTCATGTTACTGATCCCCGGGACCCTCGTTGTGTTGGGTGTGCCTTTATTAAGTCAGTTTTATTTGTATAGCCCAATTATACAACTATTACCCTATCCCCATCCTTAAAACACGTGTTTCCTGTGTTAATTTGAGTTGATTTATTACCATTTAGTGTTATTTAGCAATACGTGCTACACTGTCAATGCTTTACTTTTTTAAATGAAGGATTTTCTGCCACAGAAAAATGTTTTTTTCCTGTGGAACAATGCAAACACTTCCTGTGCTAGCTCTCGGCAGTTTCTGTGCCTGTCTTTAGCACTTGTCAGACTTACTGGTTTAAATTTGAAGTAATTACACCTGACACGGTATCTTTGGATTAAACCTTGATCGATACTTAAAACATTTCATCATGTCCGTCATAAACCGCCATCGCACTGATTACTTGCTAGTTTTAAAATAAGAATATAAAATATTGAATATTTGAATGTTGAAAAATATGTTTAATACACAGATGCAGTATAATTTTAAAATACAAATATTAAATATTTTAGTATTGAAAACTATATGTAATATACAGATGCAGTATAGAGGAGACCAGACCATGCTGGTTCCCATGTTGGACAGTTCATTCCACACTCTTCTTGCTTTCATGAAATCAGAGACATAAAATAAAGAAAGATTTGGTCTTACAGCGAGGAAACTGAACTGCATATGATGTGGTGGAACTAGCCAGGTAATAATACACGTTACTTTAGTACCTTGATAGAGTCCTGCTCGGCTCTGGTTACAAATCAGACAGGGATTTCCCATGTTTAACACGTTGCAACCCTGTAATTAGTAATTAGGGTGTTTGTAGCCTTATACTTCATTGTAAAAAATACACAGTAATTGTTTTTTTAAAGCGCCAAGGGGGTGTACACAAATATTTAGACAATGACCCTATAGTTTTAATGCAATAGGCAGTATTATATGTAGTTCTGGAAATATTTTGTACAGCGAAAAGATGAACATAATTTTATAATTTGCACTATTTTGTAGATAGTTTACAAGTGACAGGCAGTGTGTCTGTATGTGCACAGATTTATGGACTCATCAATGTGAAACTTCCCCGTCAACAGTTTTCAGTCATGTCACCCCACAGGGCCCTTATCTGGGATTGGTCGGCCAATGGTGATGAGAACACACGAGTTAGAAACCAAAGAACCTCATCTCTTATCTATTTCCCCCAATCAGGAGACAGTATCTTCAGTTTTTGTTTCATTGAGTATGAAATAAACACTTTAAAAAAAAGTTCTCCAAAAATGCATCCTAGTCTAAGATGTCCAACGTCATAGAATATAACGTTTAGTGGTTTTGAGGCAGGACGTGAAAAAGCCATTCTGTTAAATCGATCAATCAAGCTGCATTTCTTATAGTGCTTTTCTGTTATCGTGTGTTGATGCTCAATAACCCAGCTAAGAAAACCAAAGAAGGCTGAACCAGGTCTTCTGGACAAAACATCCGTTACATAACATACATAACAACATACATAATACTATAATTTTATATACATATATATATATATATAAAATATAATATAATGTAATAATAATAAAATACTTAATAACAATGGTGACTGACAGAAAACGTTGTATCCAGATGAACTGGTTCAACATTCATTGACGTTCTCATGTCAGTACCGTGGGGATCAGAGTTCCTTAAACCAGATCATGGACCTGGTCTCAGTCAGTCCTGCAGACTTACTGTCTCAGAGAAAACAGCTGCACCTGCAGATGATGAGATTGTCTGGATAATTGGCAGAACACATTGTTTATGTTAAATAAAAAGATCAAATGTACTAGATGTACTAGATGGAAGTGAAGAGGTGTGTGTGAGTCCTGTGTTCAGGGACGTGATCATCTTTGTCAGCATGGTAAACTATTTCAAAGCAGGAAACCAAAGTACTGATTCATTCTGTTTTACTGTATTGATTCAGCGTCACTTAATCAATACAGTAAATTGATCATGTCAGAGGTTTGTAAAGTAAGCTGGTGAAAATGTCCTTTGGTGTTCTTCTTCATGAGTTTGGAGGTCATGTGGATTTTGAGAAGGTTTGAGAAGGTTTTTCTCTACAAAGTCAGCCATGTTGCTAGCTTTACATGGTTAAACCCTGCTAAATAGAAACTGGCATCACACAACAGCAGCAGAAGCACAAGTAGTCGTTGTCTCCAGCCAAATGGCAACAAAGTATGAAATTTTTCCTGGGAAAAAGGCCTACATGGTGATTGTTCTGGATGTTTTTAAGGTCAATGTGAAATTGTAAGTCAGATGATCTCCGGTCCGTTGTTCATGATCAGATTCAGTCGTGAATATGTTTTATTGCATTTTGCTTATGGTGTTATTTTTGCCATGTTATTCTATCACCAGTTGTTCGGCTTCCCTGAACTGGTCGCTATGAAAAGTTGCGCTTGATATTTCATGATGGATATGGTTAAAATGTGTTTTTTTTTATGGTCTTGACAGCTGGTTCTGTGAGAATATTTTCAACTGGAAAGCTTAACTTTGAACATGACTAAGAGGTTATTGCTTTGTTGTTGTTCTTTTGTGTTGTTTTTTTTTGGTTTGTTTTTGTTTTTTTTGTGTCTCACCAGGGACAGACAGTATCCATCAATGACACAGTGCAACTGACCAGAAAGCTCGCGTGGCTAAAGAGCTCTGTGCACAGTTGTGAGCTGTGAGTCTAGGCTGGGGCTGTTTGGAGTCACCTGCAGAATTGCTAGCTAGCATCACTTGATTGGGGCCAGGGTATCTGACGTGATGAGGCTGTTGACCTTGAGATGGCTGGTTGACAGGGGTCGGGTTTCTGAACATTAATCAGCATAGTTAGGGTCAGAAGGGCAAATGGACGGTCAGCTTTTCTGTGCTTGCTTTAAATTTTTAGTTAATTTTTTTTATTTTTAAATTAAAATTAATTTTAATTTGTAAAAAATTTTACATTTAAAAAATGTAAAAAAAAATTCAGTTACTGCTTTAATTTTTTTAGTTGACATTTTTTTTCCTGCAAAGTAAAGAAACTTGCGACTGTTAGCCACTGGGTTAGCTGATGGCCAGCTCTGGCTAGCTGGGGCGGGGTTGGGGGGAAAGTACCAGCAGCTGCCTGACACGCTCCGTCCAGCTTCTCAGGCCAGTGTTTGTGAGTTTGGGTTTTTGCAAAACGGGGCACCAGACCAGAAGTAACGTGGAGCCATGCACAGCCTGCTCTTCTGCTGGCTCCACCGGCTTACATGCAAGCCTGAAGCATGGATCGTGAACCAGCCATCCAGCATGCTCCTCCTCCACAACCAACACAGTGTTTGTCATGAGTTTGGTTCTTGAGAAGAATTGGCTTCCAAATATTTGGAAGCACAAACACCAAGAGAACAATAATAATGCTACAAACTATTTCTCTAACAAGCGAGCTTTCCGATTAATCCCTTGGATTACTTGTTTTTCAGGGAGCAGTCAGGAAAAACAATCCTCTGTCCAGACTCAGTCCCCTGGTGAAAGAACAATAATCTTTGTAGATGCCAATACCATGTTATTATGCAGTTATATAATGACGTCTTTTGTTGTGACATTTAAAGGTTGATCGAGGCCAGTTTATAAATTTAATGTTTTCATTAATAATATTGGTCTGTTCAATAATAAGGAAAGAAATGGTAGTATAGACTTTAGTAAACAGCAGCGACATCTCTCAGATGTTCTAGCTCGGTACATCCTGCAGGTTATATAAATGTTCTAGCTCAGTGCATCCTGCAGGTTATACAGACGTTCTAGCTCGGTGCATCCTGCAGGTTATACAGACATTCTAGCTCTGTGCATCCTGCAGGTTATACAGACCTTCTAGCTCGGTGCATCCTGCAGGTTATACAGACGTTCTAGCACGGTGCATCCTGCAGGTTATACAGACATTCTAGCTCTGTGCATCCTGCAGGTTATACAGACCTTCTAGCTCGGTGCATCCTGCAGGTTATACAGACGTTCTAGCACGGGGCATCCTGCAGGTTATACAGACATTCTAGCTCTGTGCATCCTGCAGGTTATACAGACCTTCTAGCACAGTGCATCCTGCAGGTTATACAGACATTCTAGCACAGTGAATCCTGCAGGTTATATAAATGTTCTAGCTCAGTGCATCCTGCAGGTTATACAGACCTTCTAGCTCGGTGCATCCTGCAGGTTATACAGACGTTCTAGCAGAGTGAATCTTGCAGGTTATACAGACCTTCTAGCTCGGTGCATCCTGTAGGTTATACAGACGTTCTAGCACAGTGCATCCTGCAGGTTATACAGACGTTCTAGCACAGTGCATCTAGCAGGTTATACAGACGTTCTAGCTCAGTGCATCCTGCAGGTTGCACAGTCGGTGACGTCCGTACAGCTTCCGTTTACTGTCCAGAAGAGACTTTTATTTCTAAAAGTGAACTTGTTGATAACCAAGCTGAAATAGTTGATAGATTTCTAACATGTTTGATAGGATGGGGCTTGCTTGCATCGTCTGTCAACAGACGGCAGAGAATGTGACTGAATTGGTCCTGCACCCTGCCCACCCTGCCCACAATCGCGTCCGTTTTAGAAATCAGCCCAACGCATCCTGTTGCATGTGGACGTGTGCCACAACAAAAGCTCAGCGCTACATTCATCTAGGTCACAATCCAAGCCTCAGTAGTGGGCTGTGCGCTTTCTACACACGTTGTGTTTGCCGGAGGTGTGATCTCTTCCCTGAGGTCAACATTATGACCTCTCCTGGGCAGTACTATAAGGCAGTGGAGGTTGATAAAAGAATAACAAATGTTATTTGTGTAGCACTTTTCAACACAAGGTTGCAAAAAAAAGTGCTGTACAGAAGCAGATGCGTGGGAGCCGGTGTTGATGACCGAGTGGGTTTTGGATACCGATGTGAGCTGCTGCAGTTCATCACATTGTGTTGCACACTTCTCTCCCGCTGTGTAGCCGTCATTAGAGGGAGGCAGCTTCCAGAGCTACCGAGAGATCACTGCACCCTCACCCACACGTTAGACTAGCTGACGTAATGATGGGTTCTGCTTCAGGCTCCTGGTGACTCACATCTCTACCTAGCTCTCCCCCCCCCTCTCTCTCTGCCCGCCTCTACCTCCCTGTCTTCCTTTACATCCATTTTCTGATGTTTTCTCTCTCCTCTCACACCAGTTTTGTCCCGCTTTCTCTCTGTTACACTCACCGTTCCTATACCCTCGCTCTTCCTCTCCCTCTCTTCTATCTCTCCATCCACCCCGGCCAAGTCAAAGGAGCTCCCGGTCAAATCAGGAAAGAGTTTCTGTGCATATTAACATCAAGGGACCAGTTAGCAGTGGGTGTAGGAGGATTGTTCCTGGTATTTTTTGTTGTCGTGCCGACAGATGTGCAGAGAGTCGGGTGGGGTACTTGCTGCAGTGAAGATGTGGTGTTTCAAAGTCAGGACTGAAACGATCCGTGTTGTCCTGTTTGGAGGATGAAGACCAGAGCAGCTGCTGCCAGTGGACGTAGTGTCTCCAGCACAGCCAGGCTGTGTTCGCTGGGGGACAAGACACTTTAACCGGTGATGTCATGTAGAGACAAAACTCAGCGGGGACCATTGTGTTTGATTCCCACATATCTGAATTAAGATTATTAGCAGTATTAATATTTATCCTTTAACAGTGTTAATCTGCGGTGATTTTGCCCCGGTGCATAAAGTGCCAGGTGTATTTAACAGTCTGGGCGGATCAGTTTTAATGAGTTTCCTGTAAGCGTGTTTACCTCATCAGTAAACTGGAGAAGACTTGTTGAGGTGAACAATGAGTCGGCCAAACGTGGGTTTCTTTACAGTTGCTGTGATGGTGGGCAGGAGGCAGCTCGGCAGGGCTGCTGGCAACACACGGAGCTGCTCAAATACCTGCAGACATAACGTGAGGTTTACTCCATCACCTGCATCTGTGCTGGGCTTTTGGCCTTGGGGCTTTTGGCCTTGGGGTCAGCAAAGGTCTATGGATCATTGCTGCTGCAGCAGAGTGCAAGAGGGCTGGGTTTTAAGTTGTATGTGTGTGTGTGTTGTTTATCCTCCTCCGTGTGGAGTTTGCATGTTCTCCCCGTGTCTGCGTGGGTTTCCTCCGAGGGCTCCGGCTTCCTCCCACAGTCCCAAGACATGGAGGTCAGGTGACTCAAAGACATGGAGATCAGGTGACTCAAAGACATGGAGGTCAGGTGACTCGGCCGTGCTAAATCGTCCCTAGGGGGGATGTTTAGTGTCTTCGGCGGGGGGCGGGGGGGTACATGTGTCATTGCAGAGGTGTGTTTAGAAAGGAGGGGTATGGAAGAGATGATGTGTATAGTTTGTAGCAACTAGGGCTGTTGGAACGCATTTCTATATTCGAATATATTCGAATATTAGAGATATCAATACTAGTGGAATGCTAGAAATTGCCATTTGAATGTGTAAACATTTTTTTAAATATATAAAAGTGTGTTGGCTAACGTTAGCGCGTGTCGCGCGTGTCGCCTGCCCAGCCATGTGAAGTGCTTTTGGCGCATCATGAACAGGACCCACCCGGGGGAGCAGGAGTGTTTCTGAGCCTTGAGAAAGTGGAGAAACAGCCTTTATTCAACCCTGGACTTGGCCTGGACCTTCTGAGAGTTCGTTCGTCTTCCTAGACGGTTCGGGTGGTTGGAATGCCCTCTAGTGGACAGGATGTACTTGATAACCACATTCGGATACTGTAGACGTTCACATAAGCCTGTAGGAGGCTAAACTAGAGCTTTAAACAATCCAATATATTCGAATATTCAAAATAGAAGTGCATAGAAATTCTAATATGATTATGCAGGAAGATGGACGGCGCTAGTCGCAACACCTGTTGAGTTGAGCTGGGAGGAGGAGTGGCTGTTGGAGGAGTGGATGTAGGAGGAGCGGATGTAGGAGTGGCTGTAGGAGGAGCGGATGTAGGAGGAGCGGCTGTAGGAGGAGCGGATGTAGGAGGAGTGGCTGTAGGAGGAGCGGATGTAGGAGGAGCGGCTGTAGGAGGAGCGGCTGTAGGAGGAGCGGCTGTAGGAGGAGCGTCTGTAGGAGGAGTGGCTGTAGGAGGAGTGTGGTTGCTTGTGGGGGAGGGGGAGTACAGAAAGTCTACGGAAGTGTGCGCGAGGGAAAAGTGACCCCGCAGAGTCTGAATATCGGTCTACTCACACGGAGGTCTGGACAGGATGGGTCGTGGCTGCACCGCCAGGCTGCGCCGCCAGGCGGCAGGGACTCTAACCAGCGGCATGAATAACCGCGTTGAGCTGATGTGCTACTTAGCTTAATGCTGCTGGCCCTGCGGCCTTGGAAGGGGCACGTGGGGCAGCCTCATCTTGGAAGCGGTTTGCGTTGAAGCCCTTGACTTCGTGCCGATGACGTCACAAGTCACATGACCGTAGGCGCCTCGCTTGAGCCGCCGGACGTCCGGAGAGGAGAGCGGGTCATCGCCGGGTCATCGGGGTGTCCTCATTATTCGGAGACCTGCTCCACATATGAATATTTAAATGAGGGGTGTAGCCTCTGTGTGTTATTGCAGTAATGGCGGATCCTTTTGGGTTGATGTTCTGTTGTTTTCTCTGCACTGGACTTTGTGTTTTGTTTTTGTGTTGCGTTGTATATTGTACCCTTCCTGCTCTGTCGTGCTGACTGGACGGACACACTTAGCAGTGTTTTCATGTACACACAAAACCCAGCGGGAGCACAATAAACACTCAGAATGGGCCCCTGTGTTGTGTCATCGGTCGCCGAAAGACTGTCCCCTGCTGTCGGTGTGTTTCCTTGCGCTAACCCCGTTGTGTTATGGTTCACCGTGTGTGTGTGTGTGGATGAGGAGCGAGCGCCTCCCCCGGCTGCCGGCGAGTCTCCACACGCGGGTTTCTCCTGGCCAGGATGTGTGTGGCCGTCTCTCTTGTTGTCACCCGGATGCAGAAGTACACTTGTTCGTCTCCACGGTGATGACACAGGACACCTGCACGTGGATTCGTCATGGCAGCACCGTGTTGCCGCCAGAGGCCGGAAGGGGCAGCTGAACATGGCTTGCAGGGCTGATTTACCGTCCAGTCCGGTCCAGTCCAGTCCAGTCCAGGCTGTGGTGACGACGTGTCACACGTCCGAAAGCTCGTTCTGCGCCCTGCGGAGACACACGTGACGTGTGCAGACCTACATGACCAATAAACGTGATTGTGATTGTGAATACTTGTGCTTCATTAACACAACTTTTAACACAACCTTTAAACTCGACGGGCGTCCGGGGAGCGTAGCGCGTACCAACACGGGGATCACCGGTTCGAATCCCCGTGTTACCTCCAGGTTGGTTGGGCGTTCCTCCAGACCGAGTTGGCCGTGTCTGCGGGTGAGAAACCGGATGTGGGTATGTGTCCTGATCGCTGCACTAGCGCCTCCTCTGGTCGGCCAGGTCGCCTGTTCAGGGGGGGAGGGGGAACTGGGGGGAATAGCGTGATCCTCCCACGTGCTACGTCCCCCTGGTGAAACTCCTCACTGTCAGGTGAAAAGAAGCGGCTGGTGACTCCACGTGTATGGGAGGAGGCATGTGGTGGTCTGCAGCCCTCCCCGGATCAGCAGAGGAGGTGGAGCAGAGACCGGGACGGCTCGGGAGAGTGGGGTAATTGGACGGGTACAATTGGGGGTAAGGGGTGGGGGGAATCCTGCAAAAAAACAGAACTTGAAACACCCGCCAAATGATTCAACCAGTAAAAAGGAGGCAACACAAGCCTGCAGTCTGGCCTCGAGCCACTCCCTCACCAGGAAGTAGGAGCCCTGCGAGCACGCGAAGGGAGGAGCTCAACCAGGAAGTGAAACTATGCTGTCTTAAGTTACCCCCCCCCGACCCCCCATAACCACCAACCTTAACTCAGCTGACTCCACAGTTCACCCAAATATAGAACCCCCCCAACCCCCCACCACCACCCTAAACCCCCCCACACACACACACACACTCACACACTCACTAGATACACGTGGACATCTGGAGTATCTGGATCAGGTTGGTTTGCTTGAGAGGCGCAACGCACGGGAACAAATACAAGACCCGGACCAGTCAGACAGCATCAGATGGTTTTGTAAGACCTGTTGGCTCCATATTGGCTTGAACCGAGAAAATAAGGACACACGCACACACACACATGCACACGCACACACCATTCAGCAGTAAAATGTTCCTTTGCAATACAATTTACAATTTCATGTACCTTCAGCAGTGTACTGGTATTTGCCCCTGCTGTGGTTCTGCCACTGGTTCTGCTGTGGTTCTCATCTTTGCTGGAGGTGAGAGAGAAGCACAAGGTGGGCTCAGTATCCGTTTCACTGGAAATAATAATGCATATGTGTCACACTGACATGACCGGGCACCGGTCCTGAACCCCCCGGGTTCTGGCGCCGGTCGTGACCCCCCCGGGTTCTGGCGCCAGGCCTGAATACTTGTGTGAGCAACTTACAGGCCATATAACCCCAGTCCTGTGACGCTCATGTGGACGATCACAGACTACATAAAGACTACGTACAGACTACATACTGACTACATACAAACTACATACTGAATACGTGCAGACTACATACAGGCTACGTACAGACTACATACAGAATACGTACAGACTACATATAGACTACGTACAGACTACATACAGAATACGTACAGACTACGTACAGACTACATACTGACTACGTACAGACTACGTACAGACTACATACAGACTACATACTGAATACGTACAGACTACATACAGACTATATACTGACTACGTAAGGCTACGTACAGACTACATACAGAATACGTACAGACTACATATAGACTACGTACAGACTACATACAGAATACGTACAGACTACATACAGACTACGTACAGACTACATACTGACTACATACAAACTACATACTGAATACGTACAGACTACATACAGACTACGTACAGACTACATACTGACTACATACAAACTACATACTGAATACGTACAGGCTATGTACAGACTACGTACAGACTACGTACAGACTACGTACAGACTACATACAGACTACGTACAGACTACGTACAGACTACATACAGTCGCAACCTCACAATCTCTTCAGTTTCACATTTGCCAGGATCCTGGTGACTCTCACGTCTCTCTCTCTCTGTCCTCTCTCTCTCTGTCCTCTCTCTCTCTCTCTCTCTCTCTCTCTCTCTCTCTCTCTCTCTCTCTCTCTCTCTCTCTCTCTCTGCCCCCTTTCTCACTCTCCCCCCTCTCTGTCTCACATCTCTCTCTCTCTCTCTCTCTCTCGCGTGCTCCCCCCCCCCCCCACTGACTGCCACAGGTATCGAGTGTCCCCTGGAGACTCTCTGGCACCAGACGTGAGGTTTCCGGGCCCGGACCCTCTTCAGCACGCACACTTGTGGGGTTTGGAGTTTGGCAGCCAGCTCTGTCATCAGTGCAGGCCACATAGCAACCGTCCTGTGAGCTCCGGGTCGCCGTCCCGACCCTGACACAGTCTCCCCTGCGGGGGTTCTGCACCGGTTAGATGGCTACCGGTGGGAAAAGAAGGAGAAGGTGAAAGGGAGGCGACAGCAGCAAAACATTCTCACATTCAGACCCAAAATATCACGAACGCAGGGTGGGCTTCCAAAGCCCCCGAGCCACCATGACACCCCTGCAAATGCCGCAGTCCAATAGAGACGCTTTATCTGTGAGACCCTTTATCTATGAGACCCTTTATCTGTGAGACCCTGTATCTGTGACACCCTTTATCTATGAGACCCTTTATCTGTGAGACCCTGTATCTGTGACACCCTTTATCTATGAGACCCTTTATCTGTGAGACCCTGTATCTGTGGGCCCCTTTATCTGTGAGACCCTTTATATGTGAGACCCTGTATCTGTGAGACTCTTTATCTATGAGATCCTTTATCTGTGAGACCCTGTATGTATGAGACCCTTTATCTATGAGAACTTTTATCTATGAGACCCTTTATCTGTGAGACCCTTTATTTATGAGACCTTTTATCTATGAGACCCTTTATCTGTGAGACACTTTATCTATGAGACCCTTTATCTGTGAGACCCTTTATCTGTGAGACCCTTTATCTACGAGACCTTTTATCTGTGAGACCCTTTATCTATGAGACCCTTTATCTGTGAGACCCTTTATCTGTGAGACCTTTTATCTGTGAGACCCTTTATCTGTGAGACAGTTTATCTGTGAGACCCTTTATCTGAGACCCTGTATCTGTGTGACCCTTTATTTATTAGACCTTTTATCTATGACACCCTTTATCTGCGAGACCCTGTATCTGTGAGACCCTTTATCTGTGAGACCCTGTATGTATGAGACCCTTTATCTATGAGACCCTTTATCTGTGAGACTCTTTATCTATGAGACCCTTTATCTGTGAGACCCTGTATCTATGAGACCCTTTATCCGTGAGACCCTTTATTTATAAGACCTTTTATCTATGAGACCCTTTATCTGTCAGACCTTTTATCTATGAGACCCTTTATCTGTCAGACCTTTTATCTGTGAGACCCTTTATCTATGAGACCCTGTATCTGTGAAACCCATTATCTATGAGACCCTTTATCTGTGAGACCCTTTAACTATGAGACCCTTTATCTGTGAGACCCTTTCTCTACATATGAGACCCTTTATCTGTGAGATCCTTTATCTATGAGACCCTTTATCTGTGAGATCCTATATCTGTGGGCCCCTTTATCTGTGAGACCCTTTATATGTGAGACCCTGTATCTGTGAGACTCTTTATCTATGAGATCCTTTATCAGTGAGACCCTGTATGTATGAGACCCTTTATCTATGAGAACTTTTATCTATGAGACCCTTTATCTGTGAGACCCTTTATTTATGAGACCTTTTATCTATGAGACCCTTTATCTGTGAGACACTTTATCTATGAGACCCTTTATCTGTGGGACCCTTTATCTGTGAGACCCTTTATCTATGAAACCCTTTATCTGAGACCCTGTATCTGTGAGACCCCTTTATTTATGAGACCTTTTATCTATGACACCCTTTATCTGCGAGACCCTTTATCTGTGAGACCCTGTATGTAGGAGACCCTGTATGTATGAGACCCTTTATCTATGAGACCCTTTATCTGTGAGACTCTTTATCTATGAGACCCTTTATCTGTGAGACCCTGTATCTATGAGACCCTTTATCCGTGAGACCCTTTATCTGTCAGACCTTTTATCTATGAGACCCTTTATCTGTCAGACCTTTTATCTGTGAGACCCTTTATCTATGAGACCCTTTATCTGTGAGACCCTTTATCTGTGAGACCCTTTATCTACATATGAGACCCTTTATCTGTGAGATCCTTTATCTATGAGACCCTTTATCTGTCAGACCTTTTATCTATGAGATCCTTTATCTGTGAGATCCTTTATCTTTGAGACCCTTCCGACTCCCGCTGTTGCTGGTGTTAACATGCCTTCTACACTAGGTGACCAGGAGCACTGTATTTGTCGTTTGACAAATGTTCCCCACAGCCCACAGCAGCGCAACACAAAGACAAAAACATGTCCAAACTACCAAAAAACCTACAAACACACACACATATATACAACACGTATAAAACAACCAGTGTCCAGGAGAACGAACGCCAGCTAGGAGGACTGTCGGGACTGCCGGTCTGCATGGGCTAGCAGTTAGCTTAGCCTGCCCCGCTTCCACGTCCTGTCAGACCGCCCTCTTCGGGCCCAGCTCCAGGCAGGGCCGTGGTCCCTGGGCCCACAGGACTCAGCAGACCAGCTCTCGAAGATAAAACCTAGCAGACGTGGACAGAGACACTGCAGGGACAAAAGATCCCGTGACTCATGTCCGCCTGCATTTCCTGCCTTTCATACATGCACATAGAGCTGCCAACCGCTCCCTTGGTAAAGAACACACGACTTTTAATGCTGATGACGCGCCAGACTCAAACTAACACTGCTGACCGCACACGGCTTCACAAATACCCCACAGATGGGACAATACCTGCTGAAAGACCATCTTATCATGGAGCAAAATGTTCTGCCACCATTCAGCTGGACCTGACTGACACTGTCCATACATGCTGACATCCTAAATAATGCCCCTTAGCTCTCCCTCACCCCCCCCCCGCACCACAAGGTCACCCATCCTCCTTCCAATCCTCGTCTCCTCAGCAACCTGCCGGCGGCCCTGGTGCACAGCGTGTGTTTTTATTTCATCTTCACAGATGGCAATACAATAACTACTGCCCCACCCCGGGGCAATCATATTAAAGAGCTGCTGTGTGGTGGTGGTCCGCCGCATTCTGTTCAGCTCTGCTCTACATTTGTCCCTTCAGTGCCCCCTCCACAACTCCCCCCCCCACCCGACCCAACCCCCCTGCCCTCTCCCCGTCCCCCTGCCTCAGATTCCCCCCATAATCCCATTTCTGGCCCCCCCATTCCTCCTCCAACACGCTCATCTCTTTTTGTGTGCATGCATGTGTGTGTGTCTGTGTGTGTGTGTGAGTGTGCGAGTGTGCGAGCTCGCTCCGAGCAACGACCGTCAGGCCACCCAGTTGGGACTCGCAGCCGCACAGTCACATAGGTTTAATTTGGCTTTTTGGAGGGCAGTCACAGCCACCTTTGTGTTGGATACGTTTGACCGCTGTTGCCCCCCCCCCCCTGCAGGGTAAAGGTCAGACAGGTAAGTCTCTGCATGTTAACAGGCCTTTTGTTTTTTGAAGTTGAGGCTGTGCGGAGGTGGTAGGGGGCTGCGTAGTGACCGCGTCCTCTGACCTGATTCATGAGATGATGGCCGGATTAACACGAGATAAGCAACAGCAACTGCTGCAGCTCTGCATGGCGGAGCTGCTGTTTCGCTGCCGGCCCGGCTCTGCGGGATGCCAAGCGGGTGTTTGCACTGTGCTTATGCAAACTGGTATTTAGTCACTCGTTTATCTATTTCCCTTTATTTTCCCCATCAGGGTAAGTCGGGTTGCTCACAGAGGTTGATGAGAAGTTGAAGAGAGCAAAGTTCAAATGCCCGTGTCACAGTTTATACGTAGCTCTGTGCTACTACAGATTACTTTACATGCTTTGGTCGACGCAGAAACCTTGTGGGGACGGCTGAGAGACTGGGGGATAGTTATGGACGACAGGTGCTGCAACTTCATTGTCTGTATGATGGAGAACCACGTTACAGACACGCCATGTGGTCTGCTAGAAACATGTGCCTGCGTCAAACACCCCAAACTCATCAAACACCTCATCAAACTCATCCAACACCTAAAACTCATCAAACACCTCATCAAACTCATCAATACCTAAAACTCATCAAACACCTCATCAAACTCATCAACACCTGAAACTCATCAAACACCTCATCAAACTCATCAACACCCAAAACTCATCAAACACCTCATCAAACTCATCAAACACCTCATCAAACTCATCAACACCCGAAACTCATCAAACACCTCATCAAACTCATCAACACCCAAAACTCATCAAACACCTCATCAAACGCATCAACACCCGAAACTCATCAAACACCTCATCAAACTCATCAACACCCAAAACTCATCAAACACCTCATCAAACCCATCAACACTTAAAACTCATCAAACACCTCATCAAACTCATCAACACCTAAAACTCATCAAACACCTCATCAAACTCATCAACACCTAAAACTCATCAAACACCTCATCAAACTCATCAACACCCAAAACTCATCAAACACCTCATCAAACTCATCAACACCTAAAACTCATCAAACACCTCATCAAACTCATCAACAGCTAAAACTCATCAAACACCTCATCAAACTCATCAAACACCTCATAAAACTCATCAAACACCTCATCAAACTCATCACACCAAAAACTCATCAAACACCTCATCAAACTCATCAACACCTAAAACTCATCAAACACCTCATCAAACTCATCAACACCTAAAACTCATCAAACACCTCATCAAACTCATCAACACTTAAAACTAATCAAACACCTCATCAAACTCATCAACACCCAAAACTCATCAAACACCTCATCAAACCCATCAACACTTAAAACTCATCAAACACCTCATCAAACGCATCAAACACCTCATCAAACTCATCACACCAAAAACTCATCAAACACGGAAAACTCATCAAACACCTCATCAAACTCATCAAACACCATCAAACTCATAAAACACCTCATCAAACGCATCAAACACCTCATCAAACTCATCACACCAAAAACTCATCAAACACTCAAAACTCATCAAACACCAAAAACTCATCAAACACCTCATCAAACTCATCACACCAAAAACTAATCAAACACGGAAAACTCATCAAACACCTCATCAAACTCATCAAACACTCAAAACTCATCAAACACCAAAAACTCATCAAACACCTCCTCAAACTCATCAAACTCATCAAACACCTAAAACTCATCAAACACCCAAACTCATCAAACAGCCAAAACTCATTAGAAGACATAAAACTCATCAAACACGTAAAACTTATTAGAAGACCTAAACTCATTAGAAGACCGAAACTCATTAGAAGACCTAAAACTCATTAGAAGACCCAAAACTCATTAGAAGACCTAAACTCAATAGAAGACGTAAACTCATTAAAAGACCTACGTAAAACTCATTAGAAGACCTAAACTCATTAGAAGACCCAAACTCATTAGAAGACCTAAAACTCATTAGAAAACCTAAACTCATTAGAAGACCTAAAACTCATTAGAAGACCTAAACTCATTAGAAGACCTAAAACTCATTGGAAGACCTAAACTCATTACGAGACCTAAACTCATTAGAAGATCTAAAACTCATTAGAAGACCTAAACTCATTTTAAAGACCTAAAACTCATTAGATCACCTAAACTCGTTAGAAGACCTTAAGTCATTAGAAGACCTAAAACTCATTAAAAGACCTAAACTCATTAGAAGACCTAAAGTAATTAGAAGACCTAAAACTCATTAGAAGACCTAAAACTCATTAAAAGACCTAAACTCATTAGAAGACCTAAAGTCATTAGAAGACCTAAACTCATTAGAAGACCTAAAACTCATTAGAAAACCTAAAGTCATTAGCAGACCCAAACTCATTAGAAGACCTAAACTCATTAGAAGACCTAAAACTCATTAGAACACCTAAACTCGTTAGAAGACCTAAAGTCATTAGAAGACCTAAAACTCATTAGAAGACCTAAACTCATTAGAAGACCGAAACTCATTAGAAGACCTAAACTCATCAGAACACCTAAACTCATTAGAAGACTCAAACTCATTAGAAGACCTAAAACTCATTGGAAGACCAAAACTCATTACGAGACCTAAAGTCATTAGAAGACCTAAAACTCATTAGAAGAGCTAAACTCATTAGAAGACCCAAACTCATTAGAAGACCTAAAACTCATTAGAAGACCTAAACTCATTAGAAGACCTAAAGTCATTAGAAGACCTAAAACTCATTAGAAGACCTAAAACTCATTAAAAGACCTAAAGTCATTAGAAGACCTAAACTCATAAGAAGACCCAAACTCATTAGAAGACCTAAAACTCGTTAAAAGACCTAAACTCCTTAGAAGACCTAAAGTAATTAGAAGACTTAAAACTCATTAGAAGACCGAAACTCAGTTAGAAGACCTAAAACTCATTAGAAGACCTAAACTCATTAGATGACCTAAACTCATTAGAAGACCCAAACTCATTAGAAGACCTAAAACTCATTGGAAGACCTAAACTCATTAAAAGACATAAACTCATTAGAAGACCTAAAGTCATTAGAAGACCTAAAACTCATTAGAAGACCCAAACTCATTAGAAGACCTAAAACTCATTGGAAGACTTAAACTCATTAAAAGACCTAAACTCATTAGAAGACCTAAAGTCATTAGAAGACCTAAAACTCATTAGAAGACCTAAACTCATTAGAAGACCCAAAACTCATTAGAAGACCTAAAATAATTAGCAGACCCAAACTCATTAGAAGACCTAAAACTCATTAGAAGAGCTAAACTCATTAGAAGACCCAAACTCATTAGAAGACCTAAAACTCATTAGAAGACCTAAACTCATTAGAAGACCTAAAGTCATTAGAAGATCTAAAACTCATTAGAAGACCTAAAACTCATTAAAAGACCTAAAGTCATTAGAAGACCTAAACTCATTAGAAGACCCAAACTCATTAGAAGACCTAAAACTCATTAAAAGACCTAAACTCATTAGAAGACCTAAAGTCATTAGAAGACCTAAACTCATTAGAAGACCTAAAGTCATTAGAAGATCTAAAACTCATTAGAAGACCTAAAACTCATTAAAAGACCTAAAGTCATTAGAAGACCTAAACTCATTAGAAGACCCAAACTCATTAGAAGACCTAAAACTCATTAAAAGACCTAAACTCATTAGAAGACCTAAAGTCATTAGAAGACCTAAACTCATTAGAAGACCTAAAAGTCATTAGAAAACCTAAAGTCATTAGCAGACCCAAACTCATTAGAAGACCTAAACTCATTAGAAGACCTAAAACTCATTAGAACACCTAAACTCGTTAGAAGACCTAAAGTCATTAGAAGACCTAAAACTCATTAGAAGACCTAAACTCATTAGAAGACCGAAACTCATTAGAAGACCTAAACTCATCAGAACACCTAAACTCATTAGAAGACTCAAACTCATTAGAAGACCTAAAACTCATTGGAAGACCAAAACTCATTACGAGACCTAAAGTCATTAGAAGACCTAAAACTCATTAGAAGAGCTAAACTCATTAGAAGACCCAAACTCATTAGAAGACCTAAAACTCATTAGAAGACCTAAACTCATTAGAAGACCTAAAGTCATTAGAAGACCTAAAACTCATTAGAAGACCTAAAACTCATTAAAAGACCTAAAGTCATTAGAAGACCTAAACTCATAAGAAGACCCAAACTCATTAGAAGACCTAAAACTCGTTAAAAGACCTAAACTCCTTAGAAGACCTAAAGTAATTAGAATACTTAAAACTCATTAGAAGACCGAAACTCAGTTAGAAGACCTAAAACTCATTAGAAGACCTAAACTCATTAGATGACCTAAACTCATTAGAAGACCCAAACTCATTAGAAGACCTAAAACTCATTGGAAGACCTAAACTCATTAAAAGACATAAACTCATTAGAAGACCTAAAGTCATTAGAAGACCTAAAACTCATTAGAAGACCCAAACTCATTAGAAGACCTAAAACTCATTGGAAGACTTAAACTCATTAAAAGACCTAAACTCATTAGAAGACCTAAAGTCATTAGAAGACCTAAAACTCATTAGAAGACCTAAACTCATTAGAAGACCCAAAACTCATTAGAAGACCTAAAATAATTAGCAGACCCAAACTCATTAGAAGACCTAAAACTCATTAGAAGAGCTAAACTCATTAGAAGACCCAAACTCATTAGAAGACCTAAAACTCATTAGAAGACCTAAACTCATTAGAAGACCTAAAGTCATTAGAAGATCTAAAACTCATTAGAAGACCTAAAACTCATTAAAAGACCTAAAGTCATTAGAAGACCTAAACTCATTAGAAGACCCAAACTCATTAGAAGACCTAAAACTCATTAAAAGACCTAAACTCATTAGAAGACCTAAAGTCATTAGAAGACCTAAACTCATTAGAAGACCTAAAACTCATTAGAAAACCTAAAGTCATTAGCAGACCCAAACTCATTAGAAGACCTAAACTCATTAGAAGACCTAAAACTCATTAGAACACCTGAACTCGTTAGAAGACCTAAAGTCATTAGAAGACCTAAAACTCATTAGAAGACCTAAACTCATTAGAAGACCGAAACTCATTAGAAGACCTAAACTCATCAGAACACCTAAACTCATTAGAAGACTCAAACTCATTAGAAGACCTAAAACTCATTGGAAGACCTAAACTCATTACGAGACCTAAAGTCATTAGAAGACCTAAAACTCATTAGAAGAGCTAAACTCATTAGAAGACCCAAACTCATTAGAAGACCTAAAACTCATTAGAAGACCTAAACTCATTAGAAGACCTAAAGTCATTAGAAGACCTAAAACTCATTAGAAGACCTAAAACTCATTAAAAGACCTAAAGTCATTAGAAGACCTAAACTCATTAGAAGACCCAAACTCATTTGAAGACCTAAAACTCGTTAAAAGACCTAAACTCATTAGAAGACCTAAAGTAATTAGAAGACTTAAAACTCATTAGAAGACCGAAACTCAGTTAGAAGACCTAAAACTCATTGGAAGACCTAAACTCATTAAAAGACCTAAACTCATTAGAAGACCTAAAGTCATTAGAAGACCTAAAACTCATTAGAAGACCTAAACTCATTAGAAGACCTAAAACTCATTAGAAGACCTAAAGTAATTAGCAGACCCAAACTCATAAGAAGACCTAAAACTCATTAGAAGGCCTAAAGTCATTAGCAGACCCAAACTCATTAGAAGACCTAAACTCATTAGAAGACCTAAAACTCATTAGAACACCTAAACTCGTTAGAAGACCTAAAGTCATTAGAAGACCTAAAACTCATTAGAAGACCTAAACTCATTAGAAGACCGAAACTCATTAGAAGACCTAAACTCATCAGAACACCTAAACTCATTAGAAGACTCAAACTCATTAGAAGACCTAAAACTCATTGGAAGACCAAAACTCATTACGAGACCTAAAGTCATTAGAAGACCTAAAACTCATTAGAAGAGCTAAACTCATTAGAAGACCCAAACTCATTAGAAGACCTAAAACTCATTAGAAGACCTAAACTCATTAGAAGACCTAAAGTCATTAGAAGACCTAAAACTCATTAGAAGACCTAAAACTCATTAAAAGACCTAAAGTCATTAGAAGACCTAAACTCATAAGAAGACCCAAACTCATTAGAAGACCTAAAACTCGTTAAAAGACCTAAACTCCTTAGAAGACCTAAAGTAATTAGAAGACTTAAAACTCATTAGAAGACCGAAACTCAGTTAGAAGACCTAAAACTCATTAGAAGACCTAAACTCATTAGATGACCTAAACTCATTAGAAGACCCAAACTCATTAGAAGACCTAAAACTCATTGGAAGACCTAAACTCATTAAAAGACATAAACTCATTAGAAGACCTAAAGTCATTAGAAGACCTAAAACTCATTAGAAGACCCAAACTCATTAGAAGACCTAAAACTCATTGGAAGACTTAAACTCATTAAAAGACCTAAACTCATTAGAAGACCTAAAGTCATTAGAAGACCTAAAACTCATTAGAAGACCTAAACTCATTAGAAGACCCAAAACTCATTAGAAGACCTAAAATAATTAGCAGACCCAAACTCATTAGAATACCTAAAACTCATTAGAAGAGCTAAACTCATTAGAAGACCCAAACTCATTAGAAGACCTAAAACTCATTAGAAGACCTAAACTCATTAGAAGACCTAAACTCATTAGAAGATCTAAAACTCATTAGAAGACCTAAAACTCATTAAAAGACCTAAGTCATTAGAAGACCTAAACTCATTAGAAGACCCAAACTCATTAGAAGACCTAAAACTCATTAAAAGACCTAAACTCATTAGAAGACCTAAAGTCATTAGAAGACCTAAACTCATTAGAAGACCTAAAACTCATTAGAAAACCTAAAGTCATTAGCAGACCCAAACTCATTAGAAGACCTAAACTCATTAGAAGACCTAAAACTCATTAGAACACCTAAACTCGTTAGAAGACCTAAAGTCATTAGAAGACCTAAAACTCATTAGAAGACCTAAACTCATTAGAAGACCGAAACTCATTAGAAGACCTAAACTCATCAGAACACCTAAACTCATTAGAAGACTCAAACTCATTAGAAGACCTAAAACTCATTGGAAGACCTAAACTCATTACGAGACCTAAAGTCATTAGAAGACCTAAAACTCATTAGAAGAGCTAAACTCATTAGAAGACCCAAACTCATTAGAAGACCTAAAACTCATTAGAAGACCTAAACTCATTAGAAGACCTAAAGTCATTAGAAGACCTAAAACTCATTAGAAGACCTAAAACTCATTAAAAGACCTAAAGTCATTAGAAGACCTAAACTCATTAGAAGACCCAAACTCATTAGAAGACCTAAAACTCGTTAAAAGACCTAAACTCATTAGAAGACCTAAAGTAATTAGAAGACTTAAAACTCATTAGAAGACCGAAACTCAGTTAGAAGACCTAAAACTCATTGGAAGACCTAAACTCATTAAAAGACCTAAACTCATTAGAAGACCTAAAGTCATTAGAAGACCTAAAACTCATTAGAAGACCTAAACTCATTAGAAGACCTAAAACTCATTAGAAGACCTAAAGTAATTAGCAGACCCAAACTCATAAGAAGACCTAAAACTCATTAGAAGGCCTAAACTCTTTAGAACACCTAAAACTCATTAGAACACCTAAACTCGTTAGAAGACCTAAAGTCATTAGAAGACCTAAAACTCATTAGAAGACCTAAAACTCATTAGAAGACAAACTCGTTAGAAGACCTAAACTCATTAAAAGACCTAAAACTCATTAGAAGACCTAAAGTCATTAGAAGACCTAAACTCATTAGAAGACCTAAACTAAGTAGATGACCTAAAACTCATTAGAAGACCTAAAGTCATTAGAAGACCTGAAACTCATTAGAAGACCTAAACTCATTAGAAGACCTAAACTCATTAGAAGACCTAAAGTCATTAGAAGACCTAAAGTAATTAGCAGACCCAAACTCATAAGAAGACCTAAAACTCATTAGAAGGCCTAAACTCTTTAGAACACCTAAAACTCATTAGAACACCTAAACTCGTTAGAAGACCTAAAGTCATTAGAAGACCTAAAACTCATTAGAAGACCTAAAACTCATTAGAAGACAAACTCGTTAGAAGACCTAAACTCATTAAAAGACCTAAAACTCATTAGAAGACCTAAAGTCATTAGAAGACCTAAACTCATTAGAAGACCTAAACTAAGTAGATGACCTAAAACTCATTAGAAGACCTAAAGTCATTAGAAGACCTGAAACTCATTAGAAGACCTAAACTCATTAGAAGACCTAAACTCATTAGAAGACCTAAACTCATTAGAAGACCTAAACTCATTAGAAGACCTATTAGAAGACCTAAACTCATTAGAAGACCTAGAGTCATTAGAAGACCTAGTCATTAGAAGACCTAAACTCATTAGAAGACCTAGAGTCATTAGAAGACCTAGAGTCATTAGAAGACCTAAACCCATGAAGACTGTGTAGAGACGGTGTGTTTGCAGTGAGAACTGAGAGGACAGCTGCGATGATCTGTTTAACACATTTCTTTAGGCGGGAGCTAAATTTATGTGCTGTGTCATGTTAGTATGTGCCAGGCCTCCAGTCCTATCTATCTATCTATCTATCTATCTATCTATCTATCTATCTATCTATCTATCTATCTATCTATCTATCTATCTATCTATCTATCTATCTATCTATCTATCTATCTATCTATCTATCTATCTATCTATCTATCTATCTATCTATCTATCTATCTATCTATCTATCTATCTATCTATCTATCTATCTATCTATCTATCTGTCTGTCTGTCTGTCTGTCTGTCTGTCTATCTATCTATCTATCTATCTATCTATCTATCTATCTATCTATCTATCTGTGTGTCTGTCTATCTATCTATCCATCCATACTGGAATAAGTGGCAGAGTGAAGCCCACGTAAAGGTGACAGAATGACAGCTGAGGTGTCTGTGAGTGCTCGGCTTAAGTGTTTTGGTGCAAAGCACAAAAGCAGTGGAAGGGGAACAAACACAGGGCTGCTCACCGTGTCATGTATGGAAGCTATTTCCTATTTTGACAATTGCATCATTCAGAAAAGCCCTTTAAGCCCCCTAACCGCTACCTCCAAATCCCCAGCTCTCCCCACTCCTCAGCTCTTCTGCGTTGGAGGACCGATTTAGAACGGATGAGGTGACCCGATCCGTCTGTCCGCCAACCGCGGCCCACACCGCCTATGAGCAAGGCGTCATGAAGGCATGCCAGGCTTCCACAGATGACCCCCCCCCCATCCCCCTCCCACCAGGCCTGGGGCAGATCCTCCTCATGTTGCCTCACCCCCCGGCTATATAACTGACAAACTTTATCACCTCGGATATAACAGATTCTACATTCACCCTGACCGCTCAGCAACACAGACCAACAAATATGTAGAGAATCAGAGAGAGAGAGAGAGAGAGAGAGAGAGAGAGAGAGAGAGAGAGAGAGAGAGAGAGAGAGAGAGAGAGAGAGAGAGAGAGAGAGAGAGAGAGAGAGAGAGAGAGAGAGAGAGACTGAGTCAGTGAGTGAGTTTTGGACAGAGTTGGAGAGACAGACTTGCAGCAAAAGAGGGAGAGAACCAAACATCTAATTTTCTTTGGACAGCAACAGACATGTGCCTGTGCAGGTAACTGTGATCAGGTGCCTCTGTGCAGGAGACTGAGTTCAGGTGACTGTGTGCAGGTGTGTGCAGGTAACTGTGATCAGGTGACTGTGTGCAGGTGACTGTGTGCAGTTGGCTGTGTGCAGGTGTGTGCAGGTGACTGTGTGCAGGTGACTGTGTTCAGGTGACTGTGTGCAGGTGTGTTCAGGTGACTGTGTGCAGGTGTGTTCCGCTGACTGTGTTCAGGTGACTGTGTGCAGGTGTGTTCACGTGACTGTGTTCAGGGGAAGTGCTGGTGACTGTGTGCAGGTGTGTTCAGGCGACTGCGTTCAGGCGACTGTGTGCAGGTGTGTTCAGGTGACTGTGTTCAGGGGAAGTGCTGGTGACTGTGTTCAGGTGACTGTGCAGGTGACTGTGCAGGTGTGTGCAGGTGACTGTGTTCAGGTGACTGTGTGCAGGTGTGTTCAGGTGACTGTGTTCAGGGGAAGTGCTGGTGACTGTGTGCAGATGACTGACTGTGTGCAGGTGACCGTGTGCAGGTGTGTGCAGGTGACTGTGTGCAGGTGTTTGTAGATGACTTTGCTGATGACTGTGTGCAGGTGACTGTGTGCAGGTGTGTGCAGGTGACTGTGTAGGTGTGTGCAGGTGACTGTGTTCACGGGAAGTGCTGGTGACTGTGTGCAGGTGACTTTGTGCAGGTGTGTTCCGGTGACTGTTCAAGGGAAGTGCTGGTGACTGTGTGCAGGTGTGTGCAGATGACTGACTGTGTGCAGGTGACCGTGTGCAGGTGTGTTCAGGTGACTGTGTAGGTGTGTGCAGGTGACTGTGTGCAGGTGTGTTCAGGTGACTGTGTTCAGGGGAAGTGCTGGTGACTGTGTTCAGGTGACTGTGCGCAGGTGTGTTCAGATGACTGACTGTGTGCAGGTGACTGTGTGCAGGTATAGTGAGTCAGCTGCTGCACATCTTTTCCAACAGTGTCTCCGTTTGGATGCACTGCTGTTGTGCTTTTAACTGTAACAGCAAAGCAAATGCAGGCTGTGTCAATCAATCAATCAATCAATCAATCAATCAATCAATCAATCAATCAATCAATCAATCAATCAATCAATCTCATTTAAAGTGCAGCATCACCATGCAGCACACAAGAGAAAACATACAGCAAGCAAACAAAACATTAAAATCCTTGCAGACCATCATCTAATTTTTTTGCTTTATTTTTAAATTTGCTTTTTTGTAAAGGTCATGTCAGCCTTATGCATCTGTTGGAGTTGTGCCTTTAAGCCTGGTTTTGTCTTGTTTTACTCCTTTCTTAAACCCGTCGTTGCTGTCGGTTATTGCTCACTGTTCTCAAAACTTTTACAGTGGCTAAAACTTCTCTTAACTGGTCTTATAGAATGAACTGCAAGCCTGTCGGTCACAGGGGCGGGGGTAGATGGGGGGATGGTGCCAGAGACTTATGTAATGATTGCTTACCAGGGGGGTTTCAACATGGCCCTCACATAACTGACCCTCCCTGGGTGAATGTGCAGGGTTGTGCTGTTCTAAAAGCGTTCTGTGTGGAGAGGAGGAGCTGCTGGGGGTGGCCGGGTTTCTCCGGTGTTAAATGTGAGGCTGGGGTCCCTCACTGTGCAGATAGTTTCCATTTAACAGGGTGCATTATGGGTAAGTGTTTTGTTATTTGCACTCAAATCTGGAGGATGTTTCTCATTAAACATACCCTTTGTCCAGTGGTCCTAGTTTTTGTTTTCGTTGCATGCAACGCATCACTTGTGCTGCGTTGCTCCTGACAGCAGCTTGATTTAGAAACAGCGCCCCAAGTGTTGTGAGGCGTCAGCTTCTTGTAACACTGAGTTGTTTTTCTACTTCGCAGTAGAGGAGAAGGAGCGTGCTGCAGGGGTTTGTGTCCTAGTGCAGGACGTCTCCTGCAGCACGCAACGCTGCGCCAACAGAAACAGAGGCTGTGCTGCCGCCGCTGCCACAGTAATATAGGATGGATGCCAGGTGGAGGACGACTCGGATGTATTTCCTCCTGCATCCCACCACCCGTGCGTCCATCTATTCAGGATAAACAAAACACCACCCTCCTGCTGAATACACGGGGCTTCATGTGACACCTTTAAGAACCAAACTAATATAGTGTTTCATCCCATCCCTGTCTTACACATGCTCTTCCAGTAACACAGGTGCCCATAAATTGTGACAATGTTCTGCACAGATGAAGTGGGCTCTATTGTCCTCGTCACATACAGAACTATTATTACTCTGGGTCCTACTTTTATTCTTACTGTCTTGTTCTTATTCACTGCCCCACTTGCAGAGCGGTGGGGCACCGATCATACCGGCTTCATCTGCAACAGCATCGACAACTTCCTCCGCTTCCGGTGTGGGAAGATAGCGGCGCGAATTCACGTGTGCGGCGGCCTCACCCAGCACCGTCCATGCAGCGTCGTTGTCCACGTCTGTGTCTAAGTTTGTGTCTTCGTTTGATGGATGGGAGAGCTGGAGCCGGATTGGCTGGGAGAGCCTGGTCTGCTGCGTCCTGTGGGCCCAGGGACCACGGCCCTGCCTGGAGCCGTGCCCGCAGAGGAAACACCGAGGGCGGTCTGACAGGACGCAGAAGCGGGGCAGGCTAAGCTAACTGCTAGCCCATGCAGACCGGCGGTTCCCACAGTCATCCTGGCTGGCGTTCGCTCTCCTTGACAGTGATTTTTTTCTTTAATTAGTTTACTTAGTTACATGTTATATATATATATATATATGTGTGTGTGTGTGTGTGTGTGTGTGTGTGTGTGTGTGTGTGTGTGTGTGTTCTTGTAGTTGTGGGCGGGGGAAACAATGTGTCGTTTCATTTCATGCTCATGCAAATGAAACGACAAATAAAGTGTTTCTGATTGTGGTTTGTGATTGTGTTGAGCAGTAAAACACAAGCTAACAGCTGGCACTGCTGGTCTTCATTCGATGGGGACCGTTGCTTTGGCAGTATAACGTTAAAAAGATGTCCATATTCACTGCACGTTACGTCAGGTTAGCAGAGTGTCTCTCGTAGTCAGGTGAGGACAGTGTACACCAGTTATCACCAGTAACCCAGTGTACTTCATGTATGTATGTATGTGTGTGTGTATGTATGTATGTATGTGTATGTATGTATGTATGTATGAATGTGTGTGTGTGTGTGTGTGTGTGTGTGTGTGTGTGTGTGTGTGTATGTATGTATGTATGTATGTATGTATGTATGTATGTGTGTGTGTGTGTGTGTGTGTGTGTGTGTGTGTGTGTATGTATGTATGTATGTATGTGTATGTATGTATATACAAACCCCAATTCCAATGAAGTTGGGACGTTGTGTAAAACGTGAATAAAAACAGAATATAATGATTTGCAAATCCTTTTCCACCTATATCGAATTGAATACACTACAAAGACAAGATATTTAATGTTCAAACTGATAAACTTTGTTTTTTGCAAATATTCACTCATTTTGAATTTGATGCCTGCAGCACGCTCCAAAGAAGCTGGGACAGGGGCAACAAAAGACTGGGAAAGTTGAGGAATGCTCAAAAAACACCTGTTTGGAACATTCCACAGGTGAACAGGCTAATTGGAAACAGGTGAGTGTCATGATTGGGTATAAAAGGAGCCTCCCCGAAAGGCTCAGTCGTTCACAAGCAAGGATGGAGCGAGGGTCACCACTTTGTGAACAACTGCGTGAGCAAATAGTCCCAACAGTTTAAGAACAAAGTTTCTCAACGTGCAACTGCAAGGAGTTTAGGGATTTCATCATCTCCAGTCCATAATATCATCACAAGATTCAGAGAATCCAGAGAAATCTCTGCACGTAAGCGGCAAGGCCCAAAACCAACACTGAATGCCTGTGACCTTCGACCCCTCAGGCGGCACTGCATTAAAAACCGACATCACTGTGTAAAGGATATGACCACGTGGGCTCAGGAGCACTTGGGAAAACCATCGTCAGTTAACACAGTTGGTCGCTACGTCTACAAGTGCAAGTTAAAACTCTACCATGCAAAGCCAAAGCCATATATCAACACCACCCAGAAACGCCACCGGCTTCTCTGGGCCCGAGCTCATCTGATATGGACTGACGCAAAGGGGACAAGTGTGCTGTGGTCTGACGAGTCCACATTTCACATTGTTTTTGGAAATCATGGACGTCGTGTC
The DNA here is from genome assembly GCF_029633865.1 of Lampris incognitus. Taxonomy (NCBI): domain Eukaryota; kingdom Metazoa; phylum Chordata; class Actinopteri; order Lampriformes; family Lampridae; genus Lampris; species Lampris incognitus. The sequence goes on along the minus strand of NC_079211.1, from coordinate 53,390,208 downwards.
GTCCGGGCTAAAGAGGAAAAGGACCATCCAGATTGTTCTCAGCGCGAAGTCCAAAAGCCAGCATGTGTGACGGTATGGGGGTGTGTTAGTGCCCATGGCATCATGGGTAACTTGCATATCTGTGAAGGCACTATTAATGCTGAAAGGTACATACAGGTTTTGGAGCAACATGTGCTGCCATCCAAGCGACGTCCCTGCTTATTTCAGCAAGACAATGCCAAGCCACATTCTGCACGTGTTACACCAGCGGGGCTTCGTAGTAAAAAAGTGCGGGTACTGGACTGGCCTGCCTGCAGTCCAGACGGTCTCCCATTGAACATGTGTGGTGCATTATGAAGCGCAAAATACGACAACGGAGACCCCGGACTGTTGAGCAACTGAAGTCGTACATCAAGCAAGGATGGGAAAGAATTCCACCTACAAAGCTTCAACAAGTAGTGTCCTCAGTTCCCAAACGCTTATTGAGTGTTGTTAAAAGGAAAGGTGGTGCAACACAGTGGTGAACATGCCCCTGTCCCAGCTTCTTTGGAATGTGTTGCAGGCATCACATTCAAAATGAGTGAATATTTGCAACAAAAAAAAAACCAATAAAGTTTATCAGTTTGAACATTAAATATCTTGTCTTTGTAGTGTATTCAACTGGATATAGGTGGAAAAGGATTTGAAAATCATGTATTGTGTTTTTATTCACGTTTTACACAACGTCCCAACTTCACTGGAATTGGGGTTTGTATGTATGTATGTATGTATGTATGTATGTATGTATGTATGTATGTATGTATGTATGTATGTATGTATGTATGTATGTATGTATGTATGTATGTATGTATGTATGTATGTATGTACACTGCTCAAAAAAATAAAGGGAACACACAAGCAATGCAATGTAGCTCCAAGTCAATCACACTTTTGAGATATCAACCTGTCCAGTTAGGAAGCAACACTGATTTGTGAATCAATTTCACCTGTTGGTAAATGACAACCCCTATAACAGGAATGGATTTGCAGGTGGTGGCCACAGACCATTTGCCTGTCCTGATCTTTTCTGGCCGATCTTTGGTTAGTTTTACATTTTGCTAGTGCCCTCACCACTAGAGGTGGCATGAGGCGGTATCTGCAACCTACAGAAGTTGCTCAGGTAGTGCAGCTCATCCAGGATGGCACATCAATGCGTGCTGTGGCAAGAAGATTTGATGTGTCTCCCAGCACAGTGTCCAGAGCATGGAGGAGGTACCAGGAGACAGGCCAGTACACCAGGAGACGTGGAGGGGGCCGCAGGAGGACAACAACCCCGCAGCAGGACCGCTATCTGGTCCTTTGTGCAAGGAGGAACAGGATGAGCACTGCCAGAGCCCTACAGAACGACCTTCAACAGGCCACTAATGTGCAGGTTTCTGCTCAAACAGTGAGAAACAGAGTGCATGAGGATGGTATGAGGGCCCGACGTCCACAATTGGGGCCTGTGCTCACAGCCCAACACCGTGCAGCCCGATTGACTTTTGCCAGAGAACATCTTGGTTGGCAGATTCGCCATTGGCGCCCTGTGCTCTTCACAGATGAGAGCAGGTTCACACTGAACACATGTGACAGACGTGGGAGAGTCTGGAGACGCTGTGGAGAACGTTCTGCTGCCTGCAACATCCTCCAGCATGACCGGTTTGGCGGTGGGTCAGTGATGGTCTGGGGAGGCATATCCTTGGAGGGCCGCACAGACCTCTACGTGCTAGCCAGAGGTACCATGACTGCCATTAGGTACCGGGATGAGATCCTCAGACCCATTGTCAGACCATATGCTGGTGCAGTGGGCCCTGGGTTCCTGCTCATGCATGACAATGCTCGTCCTCATGTGGCCAGAGTGTGTCAGCAGTTCCTGTATGTCGAGGGCATTGATGCTATGGACTGGCCTGCACGTTCCCCAGACCTGAATCCAATCGAGCACCTCTGGGACATCATGTCTCGTACCATCCGCCAACACGATGTCGCACCACAGACTGTCCAGGAGTTGACCGATGCCCTGATCCAGGTCTGGGAGGAGATCCCTCAGGAGACCATCCGTCGTCTCATCAGGAGCATGCCCAGACGTTGTAGGGAGTGCATACAGGCACGTGGAGGCCACACACACTACTGAGCCTCATTTTGAATCGTCTTGAAGAATTTCCACAGAAGTTGGATCAGCCTATGTTCTCATTTTCCACTTTGATTTTGAGTATGATTCTGAATCCAGACCTTAATGGGCTAATGATTTTGATTTCCATTGATCATTCTTAGGTTATTTTGCTCTAAACACATTCCTCTGTCTAATAAATAAAGATTTTCAGCTGAAATATTTCATTCATCGAGGTCTATATTGTGTTTTTAGGTGTTCCCTTTATTTTTTTGAGCAGTATATGTATGTATGTATGTATGTATGTATGTATGTATGTATGTATGTATGTATGTATGTATGTATGTATGTATGTATGTATGTATGTATGTATGTGTGTGTGTGTGTGTGTGTGTGTGTGTGTGTATGTATGTGTGTGTGTATGTATGTATGTATGTATGTTTGTGTGTGTATGTATGTATGTATGTATGTATCAATGTGTATGTATGTGTGCGTGTGTGTATGTGTGTGTGTGTGTATGTATGTATGTATGTATGTTTGTTTGTGTGTGTGTGTATGTATGTATGTATGTATGTATGTATGTATGTATGTATGTATGTATGTATGTATGTATGTATGTATGTATGTGTGTGTGTGTGTGTGTGTGTGTGTGTATGTATCATTGTGTATGTATGTATGTGTGTGTGTATGTATGTGTGCATGTGTGTATGTATGTGTGTGTGTGTATGTATGTATGTATGTATGTATGTATGTATGTATGTATGTATGTATGTATGTATGTATGTATGTATGTATGTATGTATGTATGTATGTATGAGTTGCCTCTGTGTATGAGGTGTGCTTCATGGGTAAATGTGCCTCGCCACACGTGGGGTCTCCACAGAACAGGAGTAGGGGTCAGAGAGGAGTGAGGGATGCCCCTAAGGACGTTACTCATACTCTGTTTCTCATACTTCACTCAATGATCTACCTTTCACTGCCGGTCTGCATGGGCTAGCAGTTAGCTTAGCCTGACCTGCTTCTGCATCCTGTCAGACCGCCCTCGGTGTTTCCTCTTCAGGTGCAGCTCTGGTCAGGGCTGTGGTCCCTGGGCCCACAGGATACAGCAGGCCACGCTTGCTCAGCCGATCCAACGCCAGCTCTCCCAGCCAGACATCTTTGACACTACTCCCCGCACCCTACATGACGAAACCAAAAACACAGTCAAGGCTAGGCGAGGCCGCAGCCAGACCGCCCTTGGTGTTATCGGAACTAGCAGTTAGCTTAGCCTGCCCCGCTTCCACGTCCTGTTAGACCGCCCTCGGTGTTTCCTCTTCAGGCAGAGCACCAGGCAGGGCCGTGGTCCCTGGGCCCACAGGATGCAGCAGACCAAGCTCTCCCAGCTGACCCAGCGCCAGCTCTCCCAGCCATCAAACCAAGACACAAACGTACACACAGACGTGGACAAAGACACTGCATGGACGGTACTGGGTGAAGCCATCGCAAACATGAATTTGCACCGCCATCTTCCCACACCGGAAGCAGAAGCGATAGGAAGATTACATACATACATACATACATACATACATACATACATACATACATACATACATACATACATACATACATACATACATGAAAAACATAAAAGGGAGCATGCCGGTCAGTAAGTGATGTGATGGTTAGGTGTTATTATGAGATGTCTACAGGTGTTGTTATGAGATGACTACAGGTGTTATTATGAGATGTCTACAGGTGTTATGATGAGATGTCTCGGGTGTTATGATGAGATGACTACAGGTGTTATGATGAGATGTCTACAGATGTTATGATGACATGTCTACAGATGTTATGAGATGACTACAGGTGTTATGAGATGTCTACAGATGTTATGATGAGATGACTACAGGTGTTATGAGATGTCTACAGATGTTATGATGACATGACTACAGGTGTTATGAGATGTCTACAGATGTTATGATGACATGACTAAAGGTGTTATGAGATGTCTACAGATGTTATGATTAGATGTATACAGGTGTTATGATGAGATGTCTACAGGTGTTCTGAGATGACTACAGATGTTATGATGAGATGACTACAGGTGTTATGATGAGATGTCTACAGGTGTTATGATGAGATGTCTACAGATGTTATGATGATATGACTACAGGTGTTATAATGAGATGTGTACAGGTGTTATGAGATGACTACATGTGTTATTATGAGATGTCTACAGATGTCATGATGAGATGTCTACAGATGTTATGAGATGTCTACAGGTGTTATGATGAGATGACTACAGGTGTTATGATGACATGACTACAGGTGTTATAATGAGATGTCTACAGGTGTTATGAGATGTCTACAGGTGTCATGATGAGATGTCTACAGGTATTATGATGAGATGTCTACAGGTGTTATGAGATGACTACAGGTGTTATGAGATGACTACAGATGTTATGATGAGATGTCTACAGGTATCATGATGAGATATCTACAGGTGTTATGAGATGACTACAGATGTTATGATGAGATGACTACAGGTGTTATTATGAGATGACTACAGGTGTTATGATGAGATGTGTACAGGTATTATGATGAGACTTCTACAGGTGTTATGATGAGATGACTACAGGTATTATGATGAGATGTCTACAGGTGTCATGAGATGACTACAGATGTTATGATGAGATGACTACAGATGTTAAGATGAGATGACTACAGGTGTTATTATGAGATGTCTACAGATGTTATGATGAGATGACTACAGGTGTTATTATGATATGTCTACAGGTGTTATGATGAGATGACTACAGGTGTTATTATGAGATGTCTACAGATGTTATGAGATGTCTACAGATGTTATGATGAGATGTCTACAGGTGTTATTATGAGATGTCTACAGATGTTATGAGATGTCTACAGATGTTATGATGAGATGACTACAGGTGTTGTTATGAGATGTCTACAGGTGTTTTAAGATGTCTACAGGTGTTATTATGAGATGTCTACAGGTGTTATGAGGAGATGTCTACAGGTGTTATTATGAGATGTGTACAGATGTTATGATGTATGTATGTATGTATGTGTGTGTGTGTGTGTGTGTGTGTGTATGTATGTGTGTGTGTATGTATGTATGTATGTATGTTTGTGTGTGTATGTATGTATGTATGTATGTATGTATCAATGTGTATGTATGTGTGCGTGTGTGTGTATGTGTATGTGTGTGTGTGTATGTATGTATGTATGTATGTATGTTTGTTTGTGTGTGTGTGTGTGTGTATGTATGTATGTATGTATGTATGTATGTATGTATGTATGTATGTATGTATGTATGTGTGTGTGTGTGTGTGTGTATGTATCAATGTGTATGTATGTATGTGTGTGTGTGTATGTATGTGTGCATGTGTGTATGTATGTGTGTGTATGTATGTATGTATGTATGTATGTATGTATGTATGTATGTATGTATGTATGTATGTATGTATGTATGTATGTATGTATGAGTTGCCTCTGTGTATGAGGTGTGCTTCATGGGTTAATGTGCCTCGCCACACGTGGGGTCTCCACAGAACAGGAGTAGGGGTCAGAGAGGAGTGAGGGATGCCCCTAAGGACGTTACTCATACTCTGTTTCTCATACTTCACTCAATGATCTACCTTTCACTGCCGGTCTGCATGGGATAGCAGTTAGCTTAGCCTGACCTGCTTCTGCATCCTGTCAGACCGCCCTCGGTGTTTCCTCTTCAGGTGCAGCTCTGGTCAGGGCTGTGGTCCCTGGGCCCACAGGATACAGCAGGCCACGCTTGCTCAGCCGATCCAACGCCAGCTCTCCCAGCCAGACATCTTTGACACTACTCCCCGCACCCTACATGACGAAACCAAAAACAAAGTCAAGGCTAGGCGAGGCCGCAGCCAGACCGCCCTTGGTGTTATCGGAACTAGCAGTTAGCTTAGCCTGCCCCGCTTCCACGTCCTGTTAGACCGCCCTCGGTGTTTCCTCTTCAGGCACAGCACCAGGCAGGGCCGTGGTCCCTGGGCCCACAGGATGCAGCAGACCAAGCTCTCCCAGCTGACCCAGTGCCAGCTCTCCCAGCCATCAAACCAAGACACAAACGTACACACAGACGTGGACAAAGACACTGCATGGACGGTACTGGGTGAAGCCATCGCAAACATGAATTTGCACCGCCATCTTCCCACACCGGAAGCAGAAGCGATAGGAAGATTACATACATACATACATACATACATACATACATACATACATACATACATACATACATACATACATACATACATACATACATACATACATACATACATGAAAAACATAAAAGGGAGCATGCCGGTCAGTAAGTGATGTGATGGTTAGGTGTTATTATGAGATGTCTACAGGTGTTGTTATGAGATGACTACAGGTGTTATTATGAGATGTCTACAGGTGTTATGATGAGATGTCTCGGGTGTTATGATGAGATGACTACAGGTGTTATGATGAGATGTCTACAGATGTTATGATGACATGTCTACAGATGTTATGAGATGACTACAGGTGTTATGAGATGTCTACAGATGTTATGATGAGATGACTACAGGTGTTATGAGATGTCTACAGATGTTATGATGACATGACTACAGGTGTTATGAGATGTCTACAGATGTTATGATGACATGACTAAAGGTGTTATGAGATGTCAACAGATGTTATGATTAGATGTATACAGGTGTTATGATGAGATGTCTACAGGTGTTATGAGATGTCAACAGATGTTATGATTAGATGTATACAGGTGTTATGATGAGATGTCTACAGGTGTTATTATGAGATGTCTACAGGTGTTATGATGAGATGACTACAGGTGTTATTATGAGATGTCTACAGATGTTATGATGACACGACTACAGGTGTTATGAGATGTCTACAGATGTGATGATGAGATGTCTACAGGTGTTATGAGATGTCTACAGATGTTATGATATGTCTACAGGTGTTATGATGAGATGTCTACAGGTGTTATGAGATGGCTACAGATGTTATGATGAGATGTCTACAGGTGTTATGATGAGATGACTACAGGTGTTATGATGAGATTACTACAGATGTTATGAGATGTCTACAGGTGTTATGATGAGATGTCTACAGATGTTATGATGAGATGACTACAGGTGTTATGATGAGATGTCTACAGATGTTATGATGAGATGACTACATGTGTTATGATGAGATGTCTACACGTGTTATGATGAGATGACTACAGGTGTTATGATGAGATGTCTACAGGTGTTATTATGAGATGTCTACAGGTGTTATGATGAGATGTCTACAGATGTTATGAGATGTCTACAGGTGTTATGATGAGATGACTACAGGTGTTATGATGAGATGTCTACAGATGTGATGATGACACGACTACAGGTGTTATGAGATGTCTACAGATGTTATGATGAGATGTCTACAGGTGTTATGATGAGATGTCTACAGATGTTATGATGATATGACTACAGGTGTTATAATGAGATGTGTACAGGTGTTATGAGATGACTACATGTGTTATTATGAGATGTCTACAGATGTCATGATGAGATGTCTACAGATGTTATGAGATGTCTACAGGTGTTATGATGAGATGACTACAGGTGTTATTATGAGATGACTACAGGTGTTATGATGAGATGTGTACAGGTATTATGATGAGACTTCTACAGGTGTTATGATGAGATGACTACAGGTATTATGATGAGATGTCTACAGGTGTCATGAGATGACTAAAGATGTTATGATGAGATGACTACAGATGTTAAGATGAGATGACTACAGGTGTTATTATGAGATGTCTACAGATGTTATGATGAGATGACTACAGGTGTTATTATGATATGTCTACAGGTGTTATGATGAGATGACTACAGGTGTTATTATGAGATGTCTACAGATGTTATGAGATGTCTACAGATGTTATGATGAGATGTCTACAGGTGTTATTATGAGATGTCTGCAGATGTTATGAGATGTCTACAGATGTTATGATGAGATGACTACAGGTGTTGTTATGAGATGTCTACAGGTGTTTTAAGATGTCTACAGGTGTTATTATGAGATGTCTACAAGTGTTATGATGAGATGACTACAGGTGTTATGAGGAGATGTCTACAGGTGTTATTATGAGATGTGTACAGATGTTATGATGATATGTCTACAGATGTTATGATGAGATGTCTACAGGTGCTATTATGAGATGTCTACAGGTGTTATGATGACATGACTACAGGTGTTATAATGAGATGTGTACAGGTGTTATGATGAGAACTACAGGTGTTATTATGAGATGTCTACAGATGTTATGAGATGTCTACAGATGTTATGATATGTCTACAGGTGTTATGATGAGATGTCTACAGGTGTTATGAGATGGCTACAGATGTTATGATGAGATGTCTACAGGTGTTATGATGAGATGACTACAGGTGTTATGATGAGATTACTACAGATGTTATGAGATGTCTACAGGTGTTATGATGAGATGTCTACAGATGTTATGATGAGATGACTACAGGTGTTATGATGAGATGTCTACAGATGTTATGATGAGATGACTACATGTGTTATGATGAGATGTCTACAGGTGTTATGATGAGATGACTAAAGGTGTTATGATGAGATGTCTACAGGTGTTATTATGAGATGTCTACAGGTGTTATGATGAGATGTCTACAGATGTTATGAGATGTCTACAGGTGTTATGATGAGATGACTACAGGTGTTATGATGAGATGTCTACAGATGTTATGATGACACGACTACAGGTGTTATGAGATGTCTACAGATGTTATGATGAGATGTCTACAGGTGTTTTGATGAGATGTCTACAGATGTTATGATGATATGACTACAGGTGTTATAATGAGATGTGTACAGGTGTTATGAGATGACTACATGTGTTATTATGAGATGTCTACAGATGTCATGATGAGATGTCTACAGATGTTATGAGATGTCTACAGGTGTTATGATGAGATGACTACAGGTGTTATGATGACATGACTACAGGTGTTATAATGAGATGTCTACAGGTGTTATGAGATGTCTACAGGTGTCATGATGAGATGTCTACAGGTATTATGATGAGATGTCTACAGGTGTTATGAGATGACTACAGGTGTTATGAGATGACTACAGATGTTATGATGAGATGTCTACAGGTATCATGATGAGATATCTACAGGTGTTATGAGATGACTACAGATGTTATGATGAGATGACTACAGGTGTTATTATGAGATGACTACAGGTGTTATGATGAGATGTGTACAGGTATTATGATGAGACTTCTACAGGTGTTATGATGAGATGACTACAGGTATTATGATGAGATGTCTACAGGTGTCATGAGATGACTAAAGATGTTATGATGAGATGACTACAGATGTTAAGATGAGATGACTACAGGTGTTATTATGAGATGTCTACAGATGTTATGATGAGATGACTACAGGTGTTATTATGATATGTCTACAGGTGTTATGATGAGATGACTACAGGTGTTATTATGAGATGTCTACAGATGTTATGATGAGATGACTACAGGTGTTATTATGATATGTCTACAGGTGTTATGATGAGATGAGTACAGGTGTTATTATGAGATGTCTACAGATGTTATGAGATGTCTACAGATGTTATGATGAGATGTCTACAGGTGTTATTATGAGATGTCTACAGATGTTATGAGATGTCTACAGATGTTATGATGAGATGACTACAGGTGTTGTTATGAGATGTCTACAGGTGTTTTAAGATGTCTACAGGTGTTATTATGAGATGTCTACAAGTGTTATGATGAGATGACTACAGGTGTTATGAGGAGATGTCTACAGGTGTTATTATGAGATGTGTACAGATGTTATGATGATATGTCTACAGATGTTATGATGAGATGTCTACAGGTGTTATTATGAGATGTCTACAGGTGTTATGATGACATGACTACAGGTGTTATAATGAGATGTGTACAGGTGTTATGATGAGAACTACAGGTGTTATTATGAGATGTCTACAGATGTTATGAGATGTCTACAGATGTTATGATGAGATGTCTACAGATGTTATGAGATGTCTACAGGCGTTATGAGATGACTACAGGTGTTATGATGAGATGTCTACAGGTGTTATGAGATGTCTACAGGTGTTATTATGAGATGTCTACAGATGTTATGAGATGTCTACAGATGTTATGATGAGATGTCTACAGATGTTATGAGATGTCTACAGGCGTTATGAGATGACTACAGGTGTTATGATGAGATGTCTACAGGTGTTATGAGATGTCTACAGATGTTATGATGAGATGTCTACAGGTGTTATGAGATGACTACAGGTGTTATTATGAGATGTCTACAGGTGTTATGATGATATGTCTACAGGTGTTATGATGAGATGACTACAGGTGTTATTATGAGATGTCTACAGATGTTATGAGATGTCTACAGATGTTATGATGAGATGACTACAGGTGTTATTATGAGATGTGTACAGATGTAATGAGATGTCTACAGATGTTATGAGATGTCTACAGATGTTATGATGAGATGACTACAGGTGGTATTATGAGTTGTCTACAGGTGTTATGATGAGTTGATTACAGGTGTTATGATGAGATGACTACAGGTGTTATGAGGAGATGTCTACAGGTGTTATTATGAGATGTGTACAGATGTTATGATGATATGTCTACAGATGTTATGATGAGATGTCTACAGGTGTTATTATGAGATGTCTACAGATGTTATGAGATGTCTACAGATGTTATGATGAGATGACTACAGGTGTTGTTATGAGATGTCTACAGGTGTTTTAAGATGTCTACAGGTGTTATTATGAGATGTCTACAGGTGTTATGATGAGATGACTACAGATGTTATGATGAGATGTCTACAGGTGTTATGATGACATGACTACAGGTGTTATAATGAGATGTGTACAGGTGTTATGAGATGACTACATGTGTTATTATGAGATGTCTACAGATGTCATGATGAGATGTCTACAGATGTTATGAGATGTCTACAGGTGTTATGATGAGATGACTACAGGTGTTATGATGACATGACTACAGGTGTTATAATGAGATGTCTACAGGTGTTATGCGATGTCTACAGGTGTCATGATGAGATGTCTACAGGTATTATGATGAGATGTCTACAGGTGTTATGAGATGACTACAGGTGTTATGAGATGACTACAGATGTTATGATGAGATGTCTACAGGTATCATGATGAGATATCTACAGGTGTTATGAGATGACTACAGATGTTATGATGAGATGACTACAGGTGTTATTATGAGATGACTACAGGTGTTATGATGAGATGTGTACAGGTATTATGATGAGACTTCTACAGGTGTTATGAGGAGATGTCTACAGGTGTTATTATGAGATGTGTACAGATGTTATGATGTATGTATGTATGTATGTATGTGTGTGTGTGTGTGTGTGTGTGTGTGTGTATGTATGTGTGTGTGTATGTATGTATGTATGTTTGTGTGTGTATGTATGTATGTATGTATGTATGTATGTATGTATGTATGTATGTATGTATGTATGTATGTATGTATGTATGTATGTATGAGTTGCCTCTGTGTATGAGGTGTGCTTCATGGGTAAATGTGCCTCGCCACACGTGGGGTCTCCACAGAACAGGAGTAGGGGTCAGAGAGGAGTGAGGGATGCCCCTAAGGACGTTACTCATACTCTGTTTCTCATACTTCACTCAATGATCTACCTTTCACTGCCGGTCTGCATGGGCTAGCAGTTAGCTTAGCCTGACCTGCTTCTGCATCCTGTCAGACCGCCCTCGGTGTTTCCTCTTCAGGTGCAGCTCTGGTCAGGGCTGTGGTCCCTGGGCCCACAGGATACAGCAGGCCACGCTTGCTCAGCCGATCCAACGCCAGCTCTCCCAGCCAGACATCTTTGACACTACTCCCCGCACCCTACATGACGAAACCAAAAACACAGTCAAGGCTAGGCGAGGCCGCAGCCAGACCGCCCTTGGTGTTATCGGAACTAGCAGTTAGCTTAGCCTGCCCCGCTTCCACGTCCTGTTAGACCGCCCTCGGTGTTTCCTCTTCAGGCAGAGCACCAGGCAGGGCCGTGGTCCCTGGGCCCACAGGATGCAGCAGACCAAGCTCTCCCAGCTGACCCAGCGCCAGCTCTCCCAGCCATCAAACCAAGACACAAACGTACACACAGACGTGGACAAAGACACTGCATGGACGGTACTGGGTGAAGCCATCGCAAACATGAATTTGCACCGCCATCTTCCCACACCGGAAGCAGAAGCGATAGGAAGATTACATACATACATACATACATACATACATACATACATACATACATACATACATACATACATACATACATACATACATACATGAAAAACATAAAAGGGAGCATGCCGGTCAGTAAGTGATGTGATGGTTAGGTGTTATTATGAGATGTCTACAGGTGTTGTTATGAGATGACTACAGGTGTTATTATGAGATGTCTACAGGTGTTATGATGAGATGTCTCGGGTGTTATGATGAGATGACTACAGGTGTTATGATGAGATGTCTACAGATGTTATGATGACATGTCTACAGATGTTATGAGATGACTACAGGTGTTATGAGATGTCTACAGATGTTATGATGAGATGACTACAGGTGTTATGAGATGTCTACAGATGTTATGATGACATGACTACAGGTGTTATGAGATGTCTACAGATGTTATGATGACATGACTAAAGGTGTTATGAGATGTCTATAGATGTTATGATTAGATGTATACAGGTGTTATGATGAGATGTCTACAGGTGTTCTGAGATGACTACAGATGTTATGATGAGATGACTACAGGTGTTATGATGAGATGTCTACAGGTGTTATGATGAGATGTCTACAGATGTTATGATGATATGACTACAGGTGTTATAATGAGATGTGTACAGGTGTTATGAGATGACTACATGTGTTATTATGAGATGTCTACAGATGTCATGATGAGATGTCTACAGATGTTATGAGATGTCTACAGGTGTTATGATGAGATGACTACAGGTGTTATGATGACATGACTACAGGTGTTATAATGAGATGTCTACAGGTGTTATGAGATGTCTACAGGTGTCATGATGAGATGTCTACAGGTATTATGATGAGATGTCTACAGGTGTTATGAGATGACTACAGGTGTTATGAGATGACTACAGATGTTATGATGAGATGTCTACAGGTATCATGATGAGATATCTACAGGTGTTATGAGATGACTACAGATGTTATGATGAGATGACTACAGGTGTTATTATGAGATGACTACAGGTGTTATGATGAGATGTGTACAGGTATTATGATGAGACTTCTACAGGTGTTATGATGAGATGACTACAGGTATTATGATGAGATGTCTACAGGTGTCATGAGATGACTACAGATGTTATGATGAGATGACTACAGATGTTAAGATGAGATGACTACAGGTGTTATTATGAGATGTCTACAGATGTTATGATGAGATGACTACAGGTGTTATTATGATATGTCTACAGGTGTTATGATGAGATGACTACAGGTGTTATTATGAGATGTCTACAGATGTTATGAGATGTCTACAGATGTTATGATGAGATGTCTACAGGTGTTATTATGAGATGTCTACAGATGTTATGAGATGTCTACAGATGTTATGATGAGATGACTACAGGTGTTGTTATGAGATGTCTACAGGTGTTTTAAGATGTCTACAGGTGTTATTATGAGATGTCTACAGGTGTTATGAGGAGATGTCTACAGGTGTTATTATGAGATGTGTACAGATGTTATGATGTATGTATGTATGTATGTATGTATGTATGTGTGTGTGTGTGTGTGTGTGTGTGTATGTATGTGTGTGTGTATGTATGTATGTATGTATGTATGTTTGTGTGTGTATGTATGTATGTATGTATGTATGTATGTATGTATCAATGTGTATATATGTGTGCGTGTGTGTGTATGTGTATGTGTGTGTGTGTGTATGTATGTATGTATGTATGTATGTATGTTTGTTTGTGTGTGTGTGTGTGTGTATGTATGTATGTATGTATGTATGTATGTATGTATGTATGTATGTATGTATGTATGTATGTATGTATGTATGTATGTGTGTATGTATCAATGTGTATGTATGTATGTGTGTGTGTATGTATGTGTGCATGTGTGTATGTATGTGTGTGTGTGTGTATGTATGTATGTATGTATGTATGTATGTATGTATGTATGTATGTATGTATGTATGTATGTATGTATGTATGTATGTATGTATGTATGTATGTATGTATGAGTTGCCTCTGTGTATGAGGTGTGCTTCATGGGTAAATGTGCCTCGCCACACGTGGGGTCTCCACAGAACAGGAGTAGGGGTCAGAGAGGAGTGAGGGATGCCCCTAAGGACGTTACTCATACTCTGTTTCTCATACTTCACTCAATGATCTACCTTTCACTGCCGGTCTGCATGGGCTAGCAGTTAGCTTAGCCTGACCTGCTTCTGCATCCTGTCAGACCGCCCTCGGTGTTTCCTCTTCAGGTGCAGCTCTGGTCAGGGCTGTGGTCCCTGGGCCCACAGGATACAGCAGGCCACGCTTGCTCAGCCGATCCAACGCCAGCTCTCCCAGCCAGACATCTTTGACACTACTCCCCGCACCCTACATGACGAAACCAAAAACAAAGTCAAGGCTAGGCGAGGCCGCAGCCAGACCGCCCTTGGTGTTATCGGAACTAGCAGTTAGCTTAGCCTGCCCCGCTTCCACGTCCTGTTAGACCGCCCTCGGTGTTTCCTCTTCAGGCAGAGCACCAGGCAGGGCCGTGGTCCCTGGGCCCACAGGATGCAGCAGACCAAGCTCTCCCAGCTGACCCAGCGCCAGCTCTCCCAGCCATCAAACCAAGACACAAACGTACACACAGACGTGGACAAAGACACTGCATGGACGGTACTGGGTGAAGCCATCGCAAACATAAATTTGCACCGCCATCTTCCCACACCGGAAGCAGAAGCGATAGGAAGATTACATACATACATACATACATACATACATACATACATACATACATACATACATACATACATACATACATACATACATACATACATACATACATACATGAAAAACATAAAAGGGAGCATGCCGGTCAGTAAGTGATGTGATGGTTAGGTGTTATTATGAGATGTCTACAGGTGTTGTTATGAGATGACTACAGGTGTTATTATGAGATGTCTACAGGTGTTATGATGAGATGTCTCGGGTGTTATGATGAGATGACTACAGGTGTTATGATGAGATGTCTACAGATGTTATGATGACATGTCTACAGATGTTATGAGATGACTACAGGTGTTATGAGATGTCTACAGATGTTATGATGAGATGACTACAGGTGTTATGAGATGTCTACAGATGTTATGATGACATGACTACAGGTGTTATGAGATGTCTACAGATGTTATGATGACATGACTAAAGGTGTTATGAGATGTCAACAGATGTTATGATTAGATGTATACAGGTGTTATGATGAGATGTCTACAGGTGTTATTATGAGATGTCTACAGGTGTTATGATGAGATGACTACAGGTGTTATTATGAGATGTCTACAGATGTTATGATGACACGACTACAGGTGTTATGAGATGTCTACAGATGTGATGATGAGATGTCTACAGGTGTTATGAGATGTCTACAGGTGTTATTATGATATGTCTACAGGTGTTATGATGAGATGTCTACAGGTGTTATGAGATGGCTACAGATGTTATGATGAGATGTCTACAGGTGTTATGATGAGATGACTACAGGTGTTATGATGAGATTACTACAGATGTTATGAGATGTCTACAGGTGTTATGATGAGATGTCTACAGATGTTATGATGATATGACTACAGGTGTTATGATGAGATGTCTACAGATGTTATGATGAGATGACTACATGTGTTATGATGAGATGTCTACAGGTGTTATGATGAGATGACTACAGGTGTTATGATGAGATGTCTACAGGTGTTATTATGAGATGTCTACAGGTGTTATGATGAGATGTCTACAGATGTTATGAGATGTCTACAGGTGTTATGATGAGATGACTACAGGTGTTATGATGAGATGTCTACAGATGTGATGATGACACGACTACAGGTGTTATGAGATGTCTACAGATGTTATGATGAGATGTCTACAGGTGTTATGATGAGATGTCTACAGATGTTATGATGATATGACTACAGGTGTTATAATGAGATGTGTACAGGTGTTATGAGATGACTACATGTGTTATTATGAGATGTCTACAGATGTCATGATGAGATGTCTACAGATGTTATGAGATGTCTACAGGTGTTATGATGAGATGACTACAGGTGTTATTATGAGATGACTACAGGTGTTATGATGAGATGTGTACAGGTATTATGATGAGACTTCTACAGGTGTTATGATGAGATGACTACAGGTATTATGATGAGATGTCTACAGGTGTCATGAGATGACTAAAGATGTTATGATGAGATGACTACAGATGTTAAGATGAGATGACTACAGGTGTTATTATGAGATGTCTACAGATGTTATGATGAGATGACTACAGGTGTTATTATGATATGTCTACAGGTGTTATGATGAGATGACTACAGGTGTTATTATGAGATGTCTACAGATGTTATGAGATGTCTACAGATGTTATGATGAGATGTCTACAGGTGTTATTATGAGATGTCTACAGATGTTATGAGATGTCTACAGATGTTATGATGAGATGACTACAGGTGTTATGATGAGATGTGTACAGGTGTTATGATGAGATGTCTACAGATGTTATGATGATATGACTACAGGTGTTATAATGAGATGTGTACAGGTGTTATGAGATGACTACATGTGTTATTATGAGATGTCTACAGATGTCATGATGAGATGTCTACAGATGTTATGAGATGTCTACAGGTGTTATGATGAGATGACTACAGGTGTTATGATGACATGACTACAGGTGTTATAATGAGATGTCTACAGGTGTTATGAGATGTCTACAGGTGTCATGATGAGATGTCTACAGGTATTATGATGAGATGTCTACAGGTGTTATGAGATGACTACAGGTGTTATGAGATGACTACAGATGTTATGATGAGATGTCTACAGGTATCATGATGAGATATCTACAGGTGTTATGAGATGACTACAGATGTTATGATGAGATGACTACAGGTGTTATTATGAGATGACTACAGGTGTTATGATGAGATGTGTACAGGTATTATGATGAGACTTCTACAGGTGTTATGATGAGATGACTACAGGTATTATGATGAGATGTCTACAGGTGTCATGAGATGACTACAGATGTTATGATGAGATGACTACAGATGTTAAGATGAGATGACTACAGGTGTTATTATGAGATGTCTACAGATGTTATGATGAGATGACTACAGGTGTTATTATGATATGTCTACAGGTGTTATGATGAGATGACTACAGGTGTTATTATGAGATGTCTACAGATGTTATGAGATGTCTACAGATGTTATGATGAGATGTCTACAGGTGTTATTATGAGATGTCTACAGATGTTATGAGATGTCTACAGATGTTATGATGAGATGACTACAGGTGTTGTTATGAGATGTCTACAGGTGTTTTAAGATGTCTACAGGTGTTATTATGAGATGTCTACAGGTGTTATGAGGAGATGTCTACAGGTGTTATTATGAGATGTGTACAGATGTTATGATGTATGTATGTATGTATGTATGTATGTATGTGTGTGTGTGTGTGTGTGTGTGTGTATGTATGTGTGTGTGTATGTATGTATGTATGTATGTATGTTTGTGTGTGTATGTATGTATGTATGTATGTATGTATGTATGTATCAATGTGTATGTATGTGTGCGTGTGTGTGTATGTGTATGTGTGTGTGTGTGTATGTATGTATGTATGTATGTATGTATGTTTGTTTGTGTGTGTGTGTGTGTGTATGTATGTATGTATGTATGTATGTATGTATGTATGTATGTATGTATGTATGTATGTATGTATGTATGTGTGTATGTATCAATGTGTATGTATGTATGTGTGTGTGTATGTATGTGTGCATGTGTGTATGTATGTGTGTGTGTGTGTATGTATGTATGTATGTATGTATGTATGTATGTATGTATGTATGTATGTATGTATGTATGTATGTATGTATGTATGTATGTATGTATGTATGTATGTATGTATGAGTTGCCTCTGTGTATGAGGTGTGCTTCATGGGTAAATGTGCCTCGCCACACGTGGGGTCTCCACAGAACAGGAGTAGGGGTCAGAGAGGAGTGAGGGATGCCCCTAAGGACGTTACTCATACTCTGTTTCTCATACTTCACTCAATGATCTACCTTTCACTGCCGGTCTGCATGGGCTAGCAGTTAGCTTAGCCTGACCTGCTTCTGCATCCTGTCAGACCGCCCTCGGTGTTTCCTCTTCAGGTGCAGCTCTGGTCAGGGCTGTGGTCCCTGGGCCCACAGGATACAGCAGGCCACGCTTGCTCAGCCGATCCAACGCCAGCTCTCCCAGCCAGACATCTTTGACACTACTCCCCGCACCCTACATGACGAAACCAAAAACAAAGTCAAGGCTAGGCGAGGCCGCAGCCAGACCGCCCTTGGTGTTATCGGAACTAGCAGTTAGCTTAGCCTGCCCCGCTTCCACGTCCTGTTAGACCGCCCTCGGTGTTTCCTCTTCAGGCAGAGCACCAGGCAGGGCCGTGGTCCCTGGGCCCACAGGATGCAGCAGACCAAGCTCTCCCAGCTGACCCAGCGCCAGCTCTCCCAGCCATCAAACCAAGACACAAACGTACACACAGACGTGGACAAAGACACTGCATGGACGGTACTGGGTGAAGCCATCGCAAACATAAATTTGCACCGCCATCTTCCCACACCGGAAGCAGAAGCGATAGGAAGATTACATACATACATACATACATACATACATACATACATACATACATACATACATACATACATACATACATACATACATACATACATACATACATACATGAAAAACATAAAAGGGAGCATGCCGGTCAGTAAGTGATGTGATGGTTAGGTGTTATTATGAGATGTCTACAGGTGTTGTTATGAGATGACTACAGGTGTTATTATGAGATGTCTACAGGTGTTATGATGAGATGTCTCGGGTGTTATGATGAGATGACTACAGGTGTTATGATGAGATGTCTACAGATGTTATGATGACATGTCTACAGATGTTATGAGATGACTACAGGTGTTATGAGATGTCTACAGATGTTATGATGAGATGACTACAGGTGTTATGAGATGTCTACAGATGTTATGATGACATGACTACAGGTGTTATGAGATGTCTACAGATGTTATGATGACATGACTAAAGGTGTTATGAGATGTCAACAGATGTTATGATTAGATGTATACAGGTGTTATGATGAGATGTCTACAGGTGTTATTATGAGATGTCTACAGGTGTTATGATGAGATGACTACAGGTGTTATTATGAGATGTCTACAGATGTTATGATGACACGACTACAGGTGTTATGAGATGTCTACAGATGTGATGATGAGATGTCTACAGGTGTTATGAGATGTCTACAGGTGTTATTATGATATGTCTACAGGTGTTATGATGAGATGTCTACAGGTGTTATGAGATGGCTACAGATGTTATGATGAGATGTCTACAGGTGTTATGATGAGATGACTACAGGTGTTATGATGAGATTACTACAGATGTTATGAGATGTCTACAGGTGTTATGATGAGATGTCTACAGATGTTATGATGATATGACTACAGGTGTTATGATGAGATGTCTACAGATGTTATGATGAGATGACTACATGTGTTATGATGAGATGTCTACAGGTGTTATGATGAGATGACTACAGGTGTTATGATGAGATGTCTACAGGTGTTATTATGAGATGTCTACAGGTGTTATGATGAGATGTCTACAGATGTTATGAGATGTCTACAGGTGTTATGATGAGATGACTACAGGTGTTATGATGAGATGTCTACAGATGTGATGATGACACGACTACAGGTGTTATGAGATGTCTACAGATGTTATGATGAGATGTCTACAGGTGTTATGATGAGATGTCTACAGATGTTATGATGATATGACTACAGGTGTTATAATGAGATGTGTACAGGTGTTATGAGATGACTACATGTGTTATTATGAGATGTCTACAGATGTCATGATGAGATGTCTACAGATGTTATGAGATGTCTACAGGTGTTATGATGAGATGACTACAGGTGTTATTATGAGATGACTACAGGTGTTATGATGAGATGTGTACAGGTATTATGATGAGACTTCTACAGGTGTTATGATGAGATGACTACAGGTATTATGATGAGATGTCTACAGGTGTCATGAGATGACTAAAGATGTTATGATGAGATGACTACAGATGTTAAGATGAGATGACTACAGGTGTTATTATGAGATGTCTACAGATGTTATGATGAGATGACTACAGGTGTTATTATGATATGTCTACAGGTGTTATGATGAGATGACTACAGGTGTTATTATGAGATGTCTACAGATGTTATGAGATGTCTACAGATGTTATGATGAGATGTCTACAGGTGTTATTATGAGATGTCTACAGATGTTATGAGATGTCTACAGATGTTATGATGAGATGACTACAGGTGTTGTTATGAGATGTCTACAGGTGTTTTAAGATGTCTACAGGTGTTATTATGAGATGTCTACAAGTGTTATGATGAGATGACTACAGGTGTTATGAGGAGATGTCTACAGGTGTTATTATGAGATGTGTACAGATGTTATGATGATATGTCTACAGATGTTATGATGAGATGTCTACAGGTGCTATTATGATATGTCTACAGGTGTTATGATGACATGACTACAGGTGTTATAATGAGATGTGTACAGGTGTTATGATGAGAACTACAGGTGTTATTATGAGATGTCTACAGATGTTATGAGATGTCTACAGATGTTATGATGAGATGTCTACAGATGTTATGAGATGTCTACAGGCGTTATGAGATGACTACAGGTGTTATGATGAGATGTCTACAGGTGTTATGAGATGTCTACAGGTGTTATTATGAGATGTCTACAGATGCTATGAGATGTCTACAGATGTTATGATGAGATGTCTACAGATGTTATGAGATGTCTACAGGCGTTATGAGATGACTACAGGTGTTATGATGAGTTGTCTACAGGTGTTATGAGATGTCTACAGATGTTATGATGAGATGTCTACAGGTGTTATGAGATGACTACAGGTGTTATTATGAGATGTCTACAGGTGTTATGATGATATGTCTACAGGTGTTATGATGAGATGACTACAGGTGTTATTATGAGATGTCTACAGATGTTATGAGATGTCTACAGATGTTATGATGAGATGACTACAGGTGTTATTATGAGATGTGTACAGATGTAATGAGATGTCTACAGATGTTATGAGATGTCTACAGATGTTATGATGAGATGACTACAGGTGGTATTATGAGTTGTCTACAGGTGTTATGATGAGTTGATTACAGGTGTTATGATGAGATGACTACAGGTGTTATGAGGAGATGTCTACAGGTGTTATTATGAGATGTGTACAGATGTTATGATGATATGTCTACAGATGTTATGATGAGATGTCTACAGGTGTTATTATGAGATGTCTACAGATGTTATGAGATGTCTACAGATGTTATGATGAGATGACTACAGGTGTTGTTATGAGATGTCTACAGGTGTTTTAAGATGTCTACAGGTGTTATTATGAGATGTCTACAGGTGTTATGATGAGATGACTACAGATGTTATGATGAGATGTCTACAGGTGTTATGATGACATGACTACAGGTGTTATAATGAGATGTGTACAGGTGTTATGAGATGACTACATGTGTTATTATGAGATGTCTACAGATGTCATGATGAGATGTCTACAGATGTTATGAGATGTCTACAGGTGTTATGATGAGATGACTACAGGTGTTATGAT
Source organism: Lampris incognitus (assembly GCF_029633865.1). Lineage (NCBI taxonomy): Eukaryota > Metazoa > Chordata > Actinopteri > Lampriformes > Lampridae > Lampris > Lampris incognitus. The sequence goes on along the minus strand of NC_079211.1, from coordinate 53,368,009 downwards.
GACATGACTACAGGTGTTATAATGAGATGTCTACAGGTGTTATGCGATGTCTACAGGTGTCATGATGAGATGTCTACAGGTATTATGATGAGATGTCTACAGGTGTTATGAGATGACTACAGGTGTTATGAGATGACTACAGATGTTATGATGAGATGTCTACAGGTATCATGATGAGATATCTACAGGTGTTATGAGATGACTACAGATGTTATGATGAGATGACTACAGGTGTTATTATGAGATGACTACAGGTGTTATGATGAGATGTGTACAGGTATTATGATGAGACTTCTACAGGTGTTATGATGAGATGACTACAGGTATTATGATGAGATGTCTACAGGTGTCATGAGATGACTACAGATGTTATGATGAGATGACTACAGATGTTAAGATGAGATGACTACAGGTGTTATTATGAGATGTCTACAGATGTTATGATGAGATGACTACAGGTGTTATTATGATATGTCTACAGGTGTTATGATGAGATGACTACAGGTGTTATTATGAGATGTCTACAGATGTTATGAGATGTCTACAGATGTTATGATGAGATGTCTACAGGTGTTATTATGAGATGTCTACAGATGTTATGAGATGTCTACAGATGTTATGATGAGATGACTACAGGTGTTGTTATGAGATGTCTACAGGTGTTTTAAGATGTCTACAGGTGTTATTATGAGATGTCTACAGGTGTTATGATGATATGTCTACAGATGTTATGATGAGATGTCTACAGGTGTTATTATGAGATGTCTACAGGTGTTATGATGACATGACTACAGGTGTTATGAGGAGATGTCTACAGGTGTTATTATGAGATGTGTACAGATGTTATGATGATATATCTACAGATGTTATGATGAGATGTCTACAGGTGTTATTATGACATGTCTACAGGTGTTATGATGACATGACTACAGGTGTTATAATGAGATGTGTACAGGTGTTATGAGATGACTACATGTGTTATTATGAGATGTCTACAGATGTCATGATGAGATGTCTACAGATGTTATGAGATGTCTACAGGTGTTATGATGAGATGACTACAGGTGTTATGATGACATGACTACAGGTGTTATAATGAGATGTCTACAGGTGTTATGAGATGTCTACAGGTGTCATGATGAGATGTCTACAGGTATTATGATGAGATGTCTACAGGTGTTATGAGATGACTACAGGTGTTATGAGATGACTACAGATGTTATGATGAGATGTCTACAGGTATCATGATGAGATATCTACAGGTGTTATGAGATGACTACAGATGTTATGATGAGATGACTACAGGTGTTATTATGAGATGACTACAGGTGTTATGATGAGATGTGTACAGGTATTATGATGAGACTTCTACAGGTGTTATGATGAGATGACTACAGGTATTATGATGAGATGTCTACAGGTGTCATGAGATGACTACAGATGTTATGATGAGATGACTACAGATGTTAAGATGAGATGACTACAGGTGTTATTATGAGATGTCTACAGATGTTATGATGAGATGACTACAGGTGTTATTATGATATGTCTACAGGTGTTATGATGAGATGACTACAGGTGTTATTATGAGATGTCTACAGATGTTATGAGATGTCTACAGATGTTATGATGAGATGTCTACAGGTGTTATTATGAGATGTCTACAGATGTTATGAGATGTCTACAGATGTTATGATGAGATGACTACAGGTGTTGTTATGAGATGTCTACAGGTGTTTTAAGATGTCTACAGGTGTTATTATGAGATGTCTACAGGTGTTATGATGAGATGACTACAGGTGTTATGAGGAGATGTCTACAGGTGTTATTATGAGATGTGTACAGATGTTATGATGATATGTCTACAGATGTTATGATGAGATGTCTACAGGTGTTATTATGAGATGTCTACAGATGTTATGATATGTCTACAGATGTTATGATGAGATGACTACAGGTGTTGTTATGAGATGTCTACAGGTGTTTTAAGATGTCTACAGGTGTTATTATGAGATGTCTACAGGTGTTATGATGAGATGTCTACAGGTGTTATGATGAGATGACTACAGGTATTATGATGAGATGTCTACAGGTGTTATGAGATGTCTACAGGTGTTATGATGAGATGACTACAGATGTTATGATGAGATGTCTACAGGTGTTATGATGAGATGTGTACAGGTGTTACAATGAGATGTGTACAGGTGTTATGAGATGACTACAAGTGTTATTATGAGATGTCTACAGATGTCATGATGAGATGTCTACAGATGTTATGAGATGTCTACAGGTGTTATGATGAGATGACTACAGGTGTTATGATGACATGACTACAGGTGTTATAATGAGATGTCTACAGGTGTTATGAGATGTCTACAGGTGTCATGATGAGATGTCTAAAGGTATTATGATGAGATGTCTACAGGTGTTATTATGAGATGTGTACAGATGTTATGATGATATGTCTACAGATGTTATGATGAGATGTCTACAGGTGTTATTATGAGATGTATACAGATGTTATGAGATGTCTACAGATGTTATGATGAGATGACTACAGGTGTTGTTATGAGATGTCTACAGGTGTTTTAAGATGTCTACAGGTGTTATTA